>NC_092520.1:187957103-187959603 GCF_037038585.1 Patagioenas fasciata | reverse complement strand
AAATAGTGGAATAAAATTTCCCCTTTAACAGCTATTTTTAAAACCTTGCCCTTCCCATTTCAAAATAATGCAGTATGCTGTGCTTAATGTGCTACAACTTGCTTCCATTCAGAAAAAGTCTCTCTCTCACTTTACCATCCTTATGCTGTAATTAACAAAAGAAAGCTAACATTAAAATCCTGAAGAATGTAGCTGTGCTCAATTAGCAGAATTCACAGTCTTGAAAACAATTTCCTAAGTGGAAGAAAATTCAAGAGGCAATAACCAAACCCCCCCAGATATTTCTGTATATTTGGCAAAATAAAACTCTGCCTCAATTCAGAAGTGTGACTTACATAAAATAAATCTGACATTTGTTAAGCATTTGTAATAATACCAAATACACTCAAAACAATATGTGCTATGAAGCTTGATATATTTTAAACAGACCAATTTAACAAGTAACAAATTTCAAACATACTTAATTCAAATAAACACTGTGTAACACTGAGGCTAGTCCACTTTGCATTATTTCAGATGAGTACCTGTGCTGAGTTATGTATCGTATGCAGGTAATGTGTGTAGAATAGCAGTTCAAATATTTACATATACAAAACATAGGTGAAAAAGGTCCTTAGGAGTCTATTTGTGTATATTTTCCCTCCTAGGTTGTTAATGTAAGCAGTAAGGGTTAAGATTTGAGTAAACATACAAGGCTAAATTCTGCTCTGTACCCATTCAACTTTATTGACTTCTGAGGAGTTTCATGGAAATAGAGCAAGATTCGGGTTGCCACGTGCATTAGATAATGTCATAATACTTAGCTAGGACTGCATACATGGGGAGTCTTGAGGGGTAAAATGTCAGCCAAAATATTTAGGGTTTATTTTCCTCTCCCTGTTTTGACAATTGCACTGAATCTTATTTTGGCTGTTGTTTGTATGTTTTGGTTTGAGAACTTCAGACTTCTTCTGTAATGGAATAAGTAGTGTACAGGGCTTTTCCTGTAGAAATGAGCACCATTGTATTTCCTTTTATAACTTGATGAAGGGAACTAACCACAAATATAGAAAGGTGAAATGTTTACTTGTGTGGTAATACTGCACAAAACCAAAACAAAACAAAAACAAAACCACAACACCCCGCCCCACCCCACACCTCTATTTACAGCAAAATGTAGTATTTATTGAACCAGGCCATTAGGGTAATGATACAAACAACTGAAATATCTACCATGTTCTTTTCCATTTAGTGTGTTAGTGCTGCCACAGTTATCAGGGTGCAGCAATTTCAGTGCAGTCAGAAGGTGGCTCTAGTGCTTTAATTTTGCTACTTTACCTACCATAAGATCCAAGGAGTAGAAATCACTTTTGTGCTACATTTTTTTTTCAATTTAACTGATGTTCCAACTGGAACACAACATTTGATTTTATATATCAAACAACTTCACACTCATGGAGATGGGTGCACTCACAAATTTTCTGCTTTTTAAGGTTCAGCTGACTAGCTGACAAAGAACACCAACAAGAAACAACAACAAAAATTTAAAATATTAAAGTTGCAGCTGACACCTCCAAAACACTGTGCATCAAGATACCTAGACATATTTTGTGTCCTCACCCCTGATTGTCGCCTCCAAGGTGGCCCGGAGAGCTTGCCTGCCTGTTCTCAGGCAATCCCAGATGTGAGATATCTGTGACACAGCCTTGTGCGCTATGGAAAGTATTAGACCACTCTTACACTTTTTTCGCTCTTATTATCATTATCATAATTGTTCTGAGAGTATCCCCTGAAAGGAAATTTATAAGACCACATAAACATGTAAGATAATGTCCTGCCTTGACATAGTCACAGTTCTCAGAAAATACTCAAAGTTCCACTGGTATTGACATGAAATATTCCTTTTGACACAATGACTCAAATGGGTTGCACAGGATAGGGCCAAATCTTGTGCTGCTTTAGCTACATAAATATATTTTTACAGGTCTGGTCTTTTTACCTTTTTATCAAATGCTTATTATTTAAATAAGCTGATATGAGCTGTACCTGTCTCCAGTGTAACCAGTGTTAATTGTCTGTCTTCTTTAAGGGGTCAAAGGCTGCCTTGAAGAGACATTTGAAGGAAATAGAAGAGATCAGACCGCCAAAATGTGTGACCTTCCGCAGCATGGACAGGGGTGTCAGTATACCTTCTAACTACTCATCATATTTTAATAAAAAATATTTATGGGCAAATCTTCCCCTCATTTTTAATAGGTATTCTGCATAAGTAAGAAATTAACACTGTGGTCCTTGAATGGCCCATCTAATTGAGCACAATTAACATTTGTTGATCAAAATAAGTCAAATTTCAAGCTAGTCAGGCAAAGATTAAATAGTTTTAAAAATACTTAATTATGATAGGTCTGATTTATAAAATTTATTACCCAACTAGTGACTTTTAGAGGTCAGCCACTTGCTAGTTGAGTACATAAAAAAAATTATATGGAATTTTGTGATTAGCATTGAAAGCTTTGAGAAA
>NC_092520.1:187929603-187952103 GCF_037038585.1 Patagioenas fasciata | reverse complement strand
GATTTTTCCACCTCGAAAGTATGGACATGAATTTGTTACTGAGCACAGGAAGGTTATAAAAATATACAGGCTGGATAGAAAGTCATGTGAGCATCACAAAATGGAAACCGAAAATGTTGTTGCCAAGAGAGAAATTACTTAACAGCCTGAGAATTCACAAACGTTGTCACCAAATAGGAGTATGGTAAACTATTATGAGTCCTCTCCAAAACAACTAACTAAGTTTATCTTCCTTACATACTGTTTTCACCTCCTTTCTCTGTTATAAGTCTGTGAGTAAATGCTTTTAGGAGATACACATTTTTTACTTCTTTAAAAAAGACTGACATACTACATTACTACCTGATTGATTTTATCACACTCTATACCACAGAGACCAACACAGCTGCCCTTCTACCACAGTCTTTTCAGTGAGACCATGGGAGTGTCAATGTCTTTAGTGTGGCTGCACCACCATACTAATGCAGGTGGCTTAGCAGATGCCAAAAAGAGTAAACATAGCTTCTCAAACTGTCTGAAAATTAACGAGTGACAACGAAATGCAAAATCAGAATCAAAAGTAACCCTCTGCTGAATATTCTCACAGTGTCTAAAGCAAAACTGAGAGAAAGCATATTTTAAAGTCTTGTGTTTTGTTTTGGTTTTGGTTAACAAAACACAGTATCATCAAATTCATTCATGCTCAGTTCTCTTTTCCCATTCTCTTGTTGCTGGTTTGTTTCAGTACTTAGGCTTAGAGAAGCAACTATGTGAGAGAGCACTGGATTTGTTTTTATGAAAAAGACACCTATTACCTTTACTCTCACTTTCCTGGCAGCAGAGGAGCAGCTTCATGTCACAGGCCTGGTTTTGTAACAGGAAGATATACAGAGTGAGAAAGAAGGAGAGTGTAAGTGAGAGATGGAGAGAGACAAGGAGGTGAGGGGATTATAATGAATGTCTCTATAATATTTTAGGAAAATATTCTGGCTTCTTAGGTGCTCCATAGCTTTGGTTTTATGAATGGAGAGAGAAAAAAGAAAGCACTTATGAATAATAAAAAGCATATTTTTGCCAGCGAACATGATTTTTGCTTTTCCACTTTAAAGCTAGAGACTCTCCAAATGAACATTTTGTGAACCAGACCTAAAACTTTTTATTTTTCAGGCTCAAAACAGAATTGTCTTTTAAGATTTATGGGTTTGGGTGTCTTTTAAAGTGTAAATTACTTTTTTGCTAATATAAAAATGACAGCCTCTGGAGCTTTGTTAAAAGATGGGACTGCAGCAAATTAAGCACAAGCTTCCCACACTTGACTGTCAGAAGGCCTCCATGCCATCTTACAACACCCTTGCTATTTCTGCTCTGACCCTCCTTCAAGCAGGAGCTGACAAACCTGCTAAATCATGTGGTAGGTTAGTGATGTGGGAAAATGTCAGCATGTGATTACAATAAATCTCCAAACTCTGTTTCACTTTATGTGACCCATTCAGGTTTCAAATATAGAAGAACAATGTGGTGAAGTTGGAGGAGAGGTGGCGATTACATGTTCCTGGGTCACGTGGAACAAGGATCCACTCAAGAGATGTATGTTTCCTCTGTTTTCCATTGGAGATCAAAGAGAAAGGGAAAAGAAGCATTAGTTTGTGGCAAGGGCTTGAAGAAAGTCCACTGGAAGAAGTTGAACTAACTAAGGGTAAATCCAGGCTGACTCAAACCTGTTTGATCAGCAGCTCTCATCTGAAGGGCAACTCCAGAAGTTGCTTCTGATAGTGCTAAAGGTTGCCATCACCATGTCCTCCCCAAAGCACCTTCCACCTTGGAAGTCTTCCTGATTTCATCTTACTTCCCATGGCTGCTGTATATAAGCAAATTAAACAAATGTAGTTCCAGTTCTCTACTGGATTTCACTAGATTTGCTTTGTTAAAAGAGGATTTGCTTAGAAAACTTTTTCATTGCATCATTAATGTGTCAGTTATGCATATGTAATTAGTTGACAGCGAATGCTATCCATGTTGCTGTGAAGAGTGTCAGATATTACATAGCTTGAATTTCCACACATATTCATTTCTGTAAAACCTTCTCAAGCCTGTTCCCCCTCTCATGTATTTTAAGCCAAGCTGTGCAATCTCCAGAGGCCCCTGGGAATGTGAAAGCATATAGGTGGGTCATGGAAGCACATATGGTCAAAAGTAAAGCTGGTCTCAGCTAGCAATGACTAAAGACCAGAAGTAAGGTTTTGAGACAACCCAGAAGTAGCAAGATAAGAAGACTGGGAGCCTGGATAGGATGGACAGGCAGATGGACACACTCAGAATGGCTGTGTAGAATGTGGGGACCCACGTTTCTCGTATGATGAAGCCTCTGTACAGCTAGCACAGACATATGGTGGAGAACACACCAGTCACTTAGCAGCTCCTCAGAGGAAAGGAATGTGTTTCTCAGTGGGATGCAGGTGAAAGAAACTTTTCCTTATCTCACCCATGCTAAACTGTATTTGTGTTTGTGCTCTGTTCGCCTTTGGAGAATAAAAGGCGTCTCATGTACTGTGCTGCCTTCCTTCCCAGTTTATGTGTATTGCAAATATTTTTTTAATTCAGTTGCAAGTCTGTTCAGGAAGTGAATAATGTGTTTTGTTTTTAAATCTAGAAGCTACATACTATAAAAAATAAAACAAAATACAGCACCACAGGGAGCCCAGCTGCCACATAGAAAGTTGATCTCTCTAAAACCCTCTGACCTGAAGGAAAAAATATGAGTTTAGACATTTTTATGGGATTTCTCTCACTAAAGCCCACCTTCAAATCCCACTTAACTTAGTATGTTTACGTGTGTCAAATTTTCATTACATAATAAACAAAAACATGTGTACAAATGCAAAGAAACTAAAATCAAATGGCTGGTAGACCATAGAGAACTGTGCTTTTTCAATTCCCTGCTGATATCTTTCTAGAATATCACGTCCAGCTGCAAATTTTGGCAACCTATAACCATTTTGCCATCCTCAAACAGTTCTTTGTATTTGACAAAATTGCCTTTTCTTCTGCAACAATAGAGACTATATATTTTTTTAGAACTGGATCACACTAAAAGGCTGATAACATTTCTAAATATCACTGGATTTCATGATAAGATACTATTTTTCTATCGTAATGTAGAAGACATTTATCCTTACTGATCTTCCTCCTTACACTAGTATCAAATTAATTGGTATCATAATTACACTGATTCCTTTTCCACATGCTATTGCTGGAAATGGCCACAATCATACAAAACACTTCTTTAAGTCTGGATGTGTGGATACAACATAAACCTCACCAGACACAGAGCATGAAGAACATGCAAATGGCCAAGTGATGCACAAAAATAATGCACAGCTCCTGGCCTACAAAGACAAACACAGAACCAGCAGCTGGAGCTGCTTAACTGTGGGATCAAGGCAGATGGGACTAGAGAGATAGGACGGAGAGAAGGGCTTTGGGAAGCAGTCTAGTGCAGACATGGCTGACCTCATCCTCCAGCTAAGGAAGCCAGTTCTGCATCAACAGGGTACTGAAACGTGAAGGAGTAACCAGACTAGGTTTGAAACATATCAGGCATCAATCACTGTTATTAATGTACGTCACTGGATAATGTCTTATCCAACAGATGTGAAAGTAGAAAATCTCACAAGTATAAAAACCACCCAGTAGTACAAACGTTATAGAAACAGAGAAACTAAGCTGCTATCAGACTGTCATACAACAAAGGCCATTGTGGTAGAGTCGTTTTCTAAAATAGGGAATTTCAGCATTTCAGTGTATTTTTGAGAACTTGATACAAACAATGGGGAAAGTTAACAGCACTGAAGTAATTCTGTGGCTCACCACGTCTTCCATCAGATCTTATATGCAGTAACAGGTAAACCACTGCTGTGGAATATGCTTGTTAGACAGCAAAACACAGAGACACAAGTAAGAAGTGTGGTTTAACCATTTCTAAGACTGTCTGGAAATACTGGGAGATTCTTTTGCCTCTTTCCTATGAAATGGGAGATTTGGCAGTGGGAGATATGAAACGGGCCCACAAGGTTGCTCTGCGGTCAGGAAAACTTGGTACTTATTCCCATTTCTGATGATGTCTTGTCCTCTTGGAATTTTCAAAGACAGCAAGAGTTCAAAATTGTTTTTTCCATAATTTCTATCTGCAGCAAGCATTGTCTGTCTCTGAGTGTGCCTGTTTGCAATAGGCTGACACAAACACAAAACAACAGCAATGATTTATGTCAAGCTTACAGCAAGAGTAAAACTTTCCTTGCAGCATTTCTTTCCCTTGTCTAAAATGACCAATGTGCTGCCAAAATTATCCCAGTACCCAATGTACGAGATCTTGATGAGTGGACTGTGATGAGGCAAAACAGTCAGAGATTTAGCTAAAAATGGAAATGTTCTAGAACTCCTCGGTCATCTCATCAAGGTTCTGGGTAAAAGATAGCAAGCAGAGCTGCCTTAATGAGACTGTCAAAATATCGCTGACAAAATCTTTCTCAAAAGGATATTAACACAAACAAGCAGTCATTGGCAAAATTGACAACTTCGTCATGGATTAGAAACCAAAAGACAGAAAGCAGAACAAAAATAATGTACTCAGTTTCAGCATTACAGAAAGTTAACGTTTAGGTATCTCAGGTTCCCTGCTTAGGCAAATGATGCTGACAGTCTTAGCATCTGTAAAAGAGAGGTGAATATTAGCATAGTCAAACAACAAATATCAGTTTATCATTCCAGATAAATGCTCCACATTTACATAAATGTGCACATATTTTTTTATTCATGTTTACATGTGGGGTAAGGCAGACCCCACTTACTTGCCTCTGCCTGAAGAAATTACTAAGCCATTTCATTTACATGTAGAGATTTAATTTAGGTTTTGTAAACAAAACTGTAAATTAGAAAGACTCAGAAACACACTGGTATATCTGCTGAATGTCCTCAGGGCCTTAAGACAGAGAGACAATTTTCACAAATCATGTGCAAAGAATCTTGTTTTCTGGAACGAAGTAGCGCTATACACCATTTTACCATACTTAATGAAAACCCAGAGATCTTGTTGCAAGTACTTCTCGAATAAGGGGAAGGACCCTTATAGTTCTTAAAATTTTGATTCTATATGCAGCTGCACACTGCTCAGTACCAGGCAGGATCAGCCCTCCAACCCTTTCACTGCTAACAACGACATTTCCTTCAGGACTAGGCTGCATCCATAAATTTTCCAGCAAGAAAATCTAGCAGCCGCTCAGGGAGAAACTATAGGACAACTGCAAGGGCCTCAGCAACTTCAAGACAGTGAGAGTCCTTCACAAAAACAGCTGCTCAGAAGCAAATCCCACCACCTCCCCCTCGTCACTGCCTTACACACACCAGCAGCAACCAATTGGCCCCCAGCTGGCAGGCACATTATTTTTTCTATTTAACAACCTCCAGGGTGGTCTCTTTCACTAATCCCCCAGGCCATACAACTGAGAGCTGAAGTAGCTTCTGCAGTCAGCTGTTGGGAGGTGCATAAAATGAAGCAGCTATGTTTGTTGGCAAAAAGGCATTCCTTTACATATATTGCTCATATCCCCGTCCCAAGCACCCCTTCATGCTTCTTATATGTTATTCATTTGTTGCTTGGTCTTTCTAACATTGGAATGAGATTTAAAGGGTGGATCAGGGCACTGGATGTAATATATAACTGTAACATGTCTTTACTATTAAGTTCCCAAGCATTGTTAACAATTGTTAACAGTTGTTCAAAACTGCTGCTGGGGATTCTCCCAGGTTAGGATGCCCATTCCCCATGGTCCAGCTGAAGTGCTGCCTGAGCTGTCCAAAGCAAATTTAAGATTTCAGCTCTACCATAAATGAAAAAAAAAAAAGGGCTTTTGAAGACACAGGTAAGTGTTCAGTTTTGTGTTTTCATTCATTGTTAGTTCTTCTACTGAGAATTTCTGATTGTTGTTGCTAAATGCCATATGTTCACAGTATGTATTTCTAACACTCTGCTTTCCTTGGATGTATATTTATGGGCATTTGTTCCCATGTTACTTTTAGACACCAGGACAGCTTATAACTTCTGTAATGTCAAGGTGTGCCATCTATCCTCCTCTAAGACATAGAGAAAATGTCCTGAGTTTGAAAATCTGCTTTTCTAGCTCAATGCTTGGAGAAGAAAAGCAAAGAAAAAGAAAACAAAATACTGTTTCAGCTCTGGAGGTTTCTGGTACAAATCAAAGTGGAAAATGGAGACAATTCACAACATAACAATTTTTAAATGAATCCATTTGAAATATCTCAATATACCATAAGAAATGTGAGCCCATGAATGCTTCCAGTGAACCCTGCTGAGTGGTGCCAAGGAAGATGTCCCAGCATGTGGAAGCAGTAGCAGTATGGCAATGCACATGGACTGATTTCCTTTGCTGCTTGGAGTAAATACTGCTGCATTTCCATTTGACCACTGCTCCTCATACCTGAATCAACCCATTTAGTAGCAGGTATGACATATCCCAAGGCAGCAGTTTACATGCTACTAAATATGAGGGCTGATGGAAGACATTGCATGCAAGGAGTGAATTACTTTGGTGCTGTTAACCTATATAGCTGGTCTACTATCACTTCCAAACATTTGGTGTGATGGATTTGGTGTGAACTATGTATGTGTAACATACTGAGCTTCTACATTTTCCTGTGAAGTAAAGTAAAACTTCACTGATCAGCCTGTGTCCATGGAGTTTCCCTTTTTTCTCACAGTTAATTGATGAATAACTCCCAGTTTGCATCTTCTGTCCATGTGTTTTTTGGTTTTGACTTCACTCTACCGTCTTACCTATTTTTTTTGTTTGTTTGCTTTTTTATTTCAAAATTGAACTTTTTCTGGTACTCAGCTCATTTGGAAGATGGAGAAGGGGGTCTGTAACACCAATTCAAAAATGAAAACATTGTGATCCTCAAAGGAAGGATTTCTCCTGTGTTTGGGAGCTGTAAGCTGCAGGAGCTCACCCACATGCTCCTTTTCCCATAAAAACAAAAGATGAACTTCCTGTGGACAGGGAAATCTCCTTGACCTTCTCAGATTTCACAAGGCTGGAGTCAGTTCAGTGTCCACAGAGGGCAGCAAGGCGAAGGGTTCCTTCCTTTTCCCACATAAGTGCTGTTTTGTGGGACCTGAGAAAAGGCACAAAAGTGACCTTTAAATCCCATACATATTCACCAGACCAGCTTCTCACTGAGTAACTTCAGTGCTACCCAGCATTAGCATCCATCAGGTTCAGTGGCAGCTCAGAGATATACCATCCCCAGGCAGAACTTCCATTGATCCTCCACCCTCAGATCCAAAACCAGTGGACTGTATTCTCAGATAGTTAAGCCAATATAGCTCAGTTATTTTATAACAATTTAAACATACTGTGATCCTGGCCCATTTTTGAAGCTTTATGCCCTAATCACTTGTGTAAGCAGTGTCAGAATTTGGTCCTAGGAACAAATAATATCTTTTGAAAATAGATTCCTGGAAGATGAGGTAGAAATATTTGATGCTGGTAAACCTTGCAAAAGGATTTAAGTTAGCTAAGCTGATTGGAAGGAAAACCAGTTAAAATCCTGATAGTAACATTAGTGCATAAAACAGAGCACTCCTAAAATAAAATTAATATAGGTCAGAAGTTTTCAAATTAATACTTTCATTCACTCTGTCTGCTGGAATAGATTTTGCGGAATCACTCATCATTTTAATGTCCTTAATTCATCCCATTTAAGAAGCAAATATTACATAAATTATTATCAAAGTTTTCTTGTACTACTTATCTTATTTTTTAACAACTTAAGAACTATTACCAAACGTATACACCACACATATTAAAATGTGCAGAGACCACAGAACATTTAGATTAAAAATGAGATAATCCACCTGCCTCTTTCACTGCACAACAGCTGCACAGATTTAAAAGGGTTCAATTAAACTTTATTCTGTGCATAGATAATTGATCCAATGTGGAGAATGATGTCACTGGTAGGTTAAAAAATATATTTTACCTTTTAAAATAAATTGCTCCATTAGAAAAACTGGAAATATAAACCTGACACATAAATCATTCTGGAAACTTTGTTTTATAGAGCAACAAAAAGAAGGAAAATGAAATAAAAGTGCAGCAGATGCAACATGCAGATGCCCATTATTTCATTTCCTCTCCAAAAAGGGCAATAGAAATCTAAATGAGACATTGCTGTTGCTCTGCTTCCATATGGGAAGTCCAATTAGTCTTTGGTATTTCACTGTATTTATCTTTTCTGACAGTTTCCATTTTCTTTAAGGTTTTGTCTCCCTACCCTCCACAGCAGTGAAACGTCACAATTTTCCTGTTTTAATTACTAATTTTAGATGGCACCAAACTTCTGTAAGATGTTTTTCCAATAAATAGGGAGGAATCAGTCTGTAAAGAACTGTCCTACCCACCATCTGCCTGGGGCACTCTAACGGTTCCTCTGGGATCTGCAGGTGGACCAGAAGGACATACTCAGGCCCATGATCCAGGCTACCGAAGATAAAAGCACAGCTTCTTGCCAAGTTTTTATCTCTTTGTATTTATGGTAGTAGACTATAAATTGCATTACTTAAGTTCTTGATACAATATAGTGTGATTTCTGACACTGCAAATGGCAGTCACTAATCTGTTCCATGCACCTCATGTCAAGATGATACAAACATTGTTAGAGAGCAAGAAGGACAAAAGATAATAATCATGTCTTCACTGAGGTAGTAATGTAGTTCCCATCCTTAAAACATTTCAGTAGCTATTCAGTGTTGGCATTGAAATAAAAAATTCAATCTAAGATCGTCAAAGTGATTTGCTTTGACAGGGGCTTCTATAGAGAGAAACTGAGGAAAAGGCGATTTAACCTGTACACATCATCAGTAATGGATTTCTCTGTTGCAAAGGGAACTTTAAACAAATTTATTTTCCCTCAGTATCACCTAGCATGTAATATGCTCATCAATGTGATGAAGCTACCTTCTCCCTGTTTGGTTCAGAACCCTGTATCCTTCTGACTGTGTGAAGGCTGACCTGGAGATACAGGTATTGAATGCACTTACAACACCTGAGGAACTTTCCAGTGAAGCCAGGTGTCCACAGCCCACTCTCCTGCCGCAGGTAGGATATTCTGCAGTGCTACTAGTGTGTCCTAAGTGATGGGTACTTTGGACCTGGTTCCTAGTGTCACTTGTCCAATACACAGGATGGTTCAAAGAGATAGACCCAGCTTCAGAGGCATAGTGATTTCAAACTGGGTTCCTCTTTTTGAAACACCTGGTATATCTCAGACAATTAAGGTTGGAAACAATTTTTATCAAACTGGACTAACCACTGGATCATGATACTCTTTAACTGTTAACAGTATGTTATGATAACATAGGTATGTATCTGCTGTTCCTGTAAAGCTTACTATTGGTCTGAACCTAAACAATAAAAACAGTTCTTAGAAAAGTACTACTAAAACAGGGTATTTCCCTTATCTGTGTACAGCTGTGTGCATGTCAGACCAGTTTCTGGCAAGTGAAATAGGGTAAACAGTAACATCAACTGCATGCCTACACCATGTGCAGATGTGAAGATACATATAGAGTAAATCACATTCTACAGATTAAAGCAAACCTCACTGAGATTCCTTGTCTTATCTATGATTTTGGATTGTAGCTTCACAAAACTTAGTGTAATCCAAGTTCCTATAGATATATTTCAGACAGACAGATATACACACATATTAATATACATACACATAATAAGTCCATTATTCTTGACTGTGAGGGCTTATGACTATTGACACTGTCAATTTTTATCTCATTACTCATCACTGCGTACTCTGAGTGCTAATAGTATATTTCCATGGAGTTTGTGTGTGCTGCAATGTACATTCTGACATAGCTAGTGTCAGTCACTAATCTACCTCATTCAGTTCGTGTCAAGATGATACATCACAATGCTCAACAACTGTCATTCCTGCTTTAAATAGATCTACATTTTTCTCAACTTTACAATTAAATATGCATATACATATATATATAAGTTTCTTCACTTCCACATCAAGGTCATGCTTTAACAAGATGACCACAAAAGTAATCCTAAATATTTTTTGGAACAATTATAGTAGTAGGTGTGGGGTTTTTGTATTGGTTTGGTTTCTCACAAACTGCTTTAGAAAGCTAAAAGCAAACAATGAAAAAATCCAGACGTTTATATTCGTTTATATGTCCAGATTTTTTTCCTCAAACACAAAAATCAAATTTTCTCTCACTGAATTGTGATGCTTGAATTCTAACTGGGACTGGTTTATAACATTTCCAAATTGATGCTTAAAAAGATCAGTCTATAAGTGCTTACAAATATCACAAGTTAACTAGAGTGTTTTAACTAACTAATGTCACTATGGTTTTGAGTATAATTTTAAAGGAAAACCTAAGCTTGTTGTCATTCAATCTTATCTCTTTGCTGGACTTAGTCCTTGGTGTCATTATTTCTGTGCTTAAGTTCATGTTATTCCCTACAGACAGTCCGAACTATGTTTATACTTTCTTCTGCTTCACAATTATTACTATATTTATGTCTTAGAACTCCTGAACTCTTCTACCTTTACCTAGGTTTATTTTTGCATTTGACTCTTCTGTGCTTTAATATACTTCTTTCTCTTGCCCTGGTCTGGACAGCAGTGTTGTTTGGGCATTTGGGTGCATGTTGTTGTTTTAGTCAATGTAAATATAAGGCTCTGCTGTTGTACCTGGGCTTCTACAGTGAGACTTTGGAGGCTGAGAACTCCTCTGAAAGCCAGTACCAGGGGTTGTGTTCATGGTAGGGACCCCAAGGACAGTACTTGTGCCTCACTCCCTGCTCATCAGCTCAGCTCTGGAACTGGCTCATGTTTGCATCAACAGGGAACAAGGTCTGTCACAGGGTCTGCTGGGCTCTCCTTTGCACTGACAGGTGCTGAGGATCATTGGAAAGGGAAAAACTATTGAGGAGGTTAGCAAGAATAGATAAGGTACTGAACCTATAAAAGTGGTATAACATGGATGCTATACACGTATAAATTTCTGGTGAACCTCAGTTCCTAGCCAAACTATCTGCATAAAAATATTATCCAAAAATGTATACTGAGGTTTCTTATCCTTTACAATTCTAAAAGGTAAGTTGCTGTAATACTGAAAGCCTGGAAAAATATGTATTTTAACAATTTTTTAAACTCTGCAAATGCGATAAAATATCTTAATCTCTTTTTTATCTCTCTTTTTTTTTTTTTCCTCCCCTTTTTAATTTTTCCCATTCACATTCAGCTGGGGTTTAGTTGTCAGCAGGACTGGAACCTTGAATGTTTTAAAGGAATGAGATTTTGAAATAGAGAAGCTATAAATAATGGACAATTTAGTGCTGTAGCTGCACAATATAACTACTATGTCTCATTTTTAACAGCAAAAGAAGTTGCATTGATCTGGACACAAACAGACTTAAGCACATGAAAATCTGTGGTGCACATGAAATGGATATGGTTGAATCTATTCCAATTATTTCATTGATTATGTGCATTTTTTCTCCAATGTATGAACTTACACATGTATGAGAACTTCAAAGAAATACAATCAGTGCCTAGCAGGATTTTCAAAATAATCTAACCTTTGAAAATCCCGTTGGGAGCCTATCCACATTTTTAAATACCTAAACATCTTTTAAAACTTGGTCCTCTGCAACCATAAATTTGTCCATGTATAAGAATGTGCAACATGGTGTTTGAATCTTACTCCAAATTTGTGGGGCTTTCTGACATTACATGCTTAATAAAAGAAACATAAAGCAAAAAGGGAAGACCAGCTTTGTTTCATGCTGATTTATAGAAGAACTTGTTAAGACATGTATGTTATCTGTGCAAAGTAAGCATAAAAAAGTAACATGTTGATCTTTATTTTTGTTGCATATAAGAAAAAACATAGTGATAAGAAAGAGCATCATTGATTTAATCCATTGATCTTAGTTGTAAATATCTATTTACAATGGACTAAGCAATATCACAAATGGAGTTTTAGGGAGAGCAGTAGTTCTGTTGTAGTTATCATAAGAAATCCCAAATAAGTTTGTTTATATGAATGGAATTTCTTAAATCCATCAGATCATTAAAAATAGCCTGGTTTTATGCAGTGCAACTGAGAGCAGGATTTAACCCATAAAGCTAATTTAACTTTATGGATGAGCATACACACAAAAATAATAATCAGGAAATCAAGAAGTCATATTTCCCATAGCAAACATAACTCATCTAGATTGCAGAGACGTGGTTTATATGAATGATTAAAATGCAGCAGTAATAGGAAATACTACCTATGTACATGGAGGTCAAATTTTAATTCCTGTGGGAACTGTAACTTTGAATTTTCTGACGTACGTATTTAAATTTTCAGACATAATGCTGATTTTCATGTTGAACATAATTTAGTTTTTGGAATCACACATACCATCCCCATAGTACTCAGTTCACCTCTCAGAAAAGTATGCTTTTGAAGTAACAGTGTTTAATATGATAGGTCTGGCATAGCTCTGATTAATTGAGCTGCTGCCTAGGAGTTATACACGCACCACTTGCTACCTAAAAATCCAGTCTGCTTTTAGTTAGGACTAGATCATCACTACTCATTCCTCTCGTGAGCAAACAAACCTAATGACAGTGTTATGGATTCAGGAAAGGTTTCAGATGCAAACGTGGTAGACTGCACAGCTAAGATATACATATATCCTTTATTTAGGATGACAAAAAACTTAAACATATCTTTCAGTACTGTCTCATACAAACACAGTACATCACTAGCCTGGACGCCAAGTCAGTTAAAGCTATTATTTAGTACCATAATAAGTAGCAATTTAAACACAAGGTAAAATCATTACATTGTCTTGTTTACTACTGATGTAATGTCAAGCTGACGTGTAATGCTCCAAAAAAGGCAGGCTATGATTTGTTATCATTAAACTGTCAGTTCTGTCATGTGTTAGGCGTAGATTCATACTATACTTCTTTCAGCATATCACTTTATTTTCTATCAGTCAAAAACCAAAGCGTTTTAATTGTGTCTTTGCTATTTTTCTATTAACTGTTTCGTGCATTTTTTCTCTGGCCTTTTAATTGCAGTTTAATAGTGGTCATTAACACATTAAGGGGTGTTAGAAGAACATTTGAAGTCCTCTTGACTTCTACCAAAGTTGACACTTCAATGCTAGAGTAATTTCAGCTATTCATTTATTTAATAGTGACCTATGCAAATGTGGAACCATGTCATTTTACAAATTGACTGTAATAATTAACTAGAAAGGCAGAGTAAAATGAAACAGGTTATAATTAGAATAAAACTGCTACAGTATTACGTCAGCTAGAATAAAATAATCTCAAATGATTAAATTGGTTTCAATTATTAAGAATCAGTTTAATGTACCCACTGTTCTGATTTTTTACATTTCTCTTTTTTGTGTGCATTAGATGTCACCTCATACAATTTATGCATTTTATTCATCTTGGTAAAACAGGCATTACAAAAGTTTAATTAAGTAGCAAAAGACTTCATATTATTCTGGTGAATTCTAAATTAGTTGAAGAAAGAAATGATAGTGCATAGCACATACCATTCATACACATTTCAATTAGGTGCATCTATTGTTAGCTAATATTTCTCTACTCCGGTGTATAGATAGAGGAATATGTAGGTATGTACACAGAAATAATGGTACTGGCTCCCACAGTGTCTTTTTAACTCACATGAAAAATATAATTTTCAGCTAGGTTGTTTAGATCTTTATCTTCAGGGAACTCCTGTCACAGTTAGTGATAAATATGGAACTGTAAAATTATATTTTCCTTAAAATTTTTACCTTGTTTATTCAGTTGTTCATTTGTCAGATTGTGTATATGTACACAAATATACAGATGTGTATATATATGCAAACTTGTAGATGCACACAAGTCTATGTGAGATAGACTTATTTGATAATGGGCATCATATACAAAGTCATACATTGAAGATGAAAACAAAACATTATTTTAATCCCACTTTTTGACATAGTGGTACACTTGCAAGTCCTTTCTCTTTGGCTGTACTTGCTGTCTGCTTGCCATTTGTAAACTCAGCTTTGAGCACGCTGCAAATTTATGCTGTATAAATGGGCAGTGGTGTGGCCAGCTTCTGCTTTAAAGCTATTATATTTAACATGACTAGAGTTTCTCCTTTCTACTTATGCAGTTTAAAATTATTGTTTATTAAAATTAGACATTTTTTTAAATTTGAGCAAATCCTACTGTATTGCTTTCTGAACTGGTCAAGTATACTACCTTCAAGAATTATGCTTTCAATATTTAACATTTTAGTTCAATTTATATAAACTTGTTTTTTTTCCACATGATGTTTCTAGAAAGGAAAATAAACTCAACAAATATTAAAAAAAAAAAAGAGTTAATGGTGTATCAACAGCCAACAGATGTTAGCTCCCATACTTTTTGCACCTTCTCCTGCCAACGTAAGCAGATCCCTTGGGAACCAGAAAATTTATTGAAGAGTAGTTCATGCAAAAGGTAGGAGAAAAACTGTTTCCGGTGATAGAAATGCGTGGATATAATGCAAGTGTGGCCATGGTATTGCAGTGTCTTAACCAAAGAGAAACAATTAGTTTGTCAGTGTTTGAGCTCCATGTTTATCCCCACATAAAATCACCAGTGAAGTTCTAGTAATGCATGAAGTGCATGCATTTGCCAGTGTAAACAATCCAGAAGTGTGAATAAATTGTTATAATTTTGGTGTGACAGAAACATAGCCTGTACTCCTTGTAAAAATCCAGTCCTGCCTCAATGCTATCTTCATCTGCTGTGATTTCTGTGTGGATCTTTCAGAAAATCCTGTGCTGTGGTGAGGCTATAACCTCTGATGCTAAGATTTGTAACTATATATCAGATAGTAGGATCATTGGCTAAAGTTACTATTTTAAGATATATTTCTCTTTGCTCCTCTGATGTATTGAATTCCAGCAGGGGTAGTTATATCAGTAACTGAGTGCTTGAGTACTGTATTCATTATGGTTTTGACAGGACTTTTACAGTCTCCCTTAAGCGGTGGTAAACAGTGTTACGTGAAACATGTCAGTGATTTCTGAAGCACTTTCTCTGCAAGCATCTCTATCAGTAGAAATGCAGTGACGGATTTCTTTGGAAAACATTTTAATGTGCAAAAAAATTGGTGATCATGAGATCCTACAATCAGCAAAACAGTTTTGGGAAGAAAGAAATGTTACTGGTAAGCTTGCTGTTGGTTTCAGCATAACAAATTTGAAGGAACAAAACACTGTTAGCAACCTACTTCTCCCACAAATTTGGTTGTGAAATCAGTTGTGCTCCACAGCACCTCAAGATCAAGTCCTGAAGCTCCAGGCAGCTGGCCTCTCTCACAGCTTCCCAGGAAGGAGCTCTGGGAACCTGAGAACATTTTACCACAGGCAACCAAAAAAGCTTTTGAAAGTCTCAGAGACTTTAGCCTCTGCACTTTTCATGAGGCTATGCGCTAACACAAGGGAGTGAGTTTTCCAGCTTGTGAAGGAGCTTTCTGACATATCTGTCACACCCTTACCTTTCTTAGGGGTCCTATGAACTTGCTAAGATCAATTCTACCAATTACAAATGGAACTAGCCTTCTTTATATTGTAATTAATGTTGTGCAGTTGTAATAATGTAATTATTATCAATTATATTTTCCAAATGTAATTACATTTCTTTGCATGGAACAATCAGTAGATTACAATTAACTGTATTTCTTCAAAAAAATAATTAATATGGTAGATTATGACAACTCAGTACAAATAATCCATTCCTCTATGTTCTATAGCTGTTAAATATGGATAATTAACACAAATAGCTATATTATTTGAGACCAATTCCTTTGCAGATCTTTGTGATGCATTTTCTGGAAATTTGCTTTTTAAGAACTTCCTACCACATTTCAGCACACATCAAGCAGCCTAAAGATGGCACATATAGGAATTTGAAAAAATGCGGAAACGATGCAATAATGTATAGTACATAGACCTTTGCAAGAAAACAGTCTAATGAGAATTTGGCACTCTTTACCTAAAGGTATGAGGATGACTTGACTATCATGTGACTCATGTTCAGCAGGGATGTCCAGTGGCTATAGTAGGAAGGTGACAGGCAGAGTGACTGGATGACATTGCTGTCAAGACTATGACAAATAATAAGATACCTTTCAGCCTCTTGTCTAAAAAATACATGCAACCCATGCAACCCTTAACCAAAAAGGAACATGAAGCAGGCCTGTGCTGGTTAGTCAGGGAGGATTCATCTCACTCAACTTCAGTCA
Source organism: Patagioenas fasciata (assembly GCF_037038585.1). Taxonomy (NCBI): domain Eukaryota; kingdom Metazoa; phylum Chordata; class Aves; order Columbiformes; family Columbidae; genus Patagioenas; species Patagioenas fasciata. The sequence goes on along the minus strand of NC_092520.1, from coordinate 187,935,716 downwards.
ACTGAAGATTTGCAATATGGTCTGAACTTAGACGTCTAAGATCCCTTTATAGAATCACAGATTAATTTATGTTGGAAGGGACCTCTGGAGGTCCTCTCCTGCTGCTCAGCATCAGTGGAGAATGAAAGGCACTATCTGTAACACCTAGCTTAGTTTTTAGGCGGATATGGGACTTTGTAATTTAATGATAGGATTTAGTTCAGGCTACCTAGCCTCCTCTAAATTACTTAGTTTTAGTTCAACTCTAGTATTTCTAACATTAAGCCATAACATGGTTTAAAAACAGCCTACCTATCCTATTAGCTACCCTGAAATGTACCTGGTTCCAGATGTGTCACTTCCATGGCAGAAGGAAGAGGAAGTAAAATTAATCACACATGTTGGCTCAATAGATGCATCTCGCAGCATCTATAAGATCTTGGCCAAACAACACCTGCACATGTTGAGTGTAAAGAAACCAAAATTAAGCTCTCTGAGACCAGTTCCTTCCTTTGTTTTCTCTAATTAATTTAAGGGAGAGAAAGCAAGATAAAAATGTAAGATATGAAATCCTCCAGCCAGGAGAAAGAACAAGGATACTGTTAAACAATACAGCTGCTGCAGAACACTCTTCAGAGTGCTGGCAATCTTCAGCTTACTCCAGGTGGGCCCACAACTTCCAACTTTCACCCCAACAGAAGCTGACACCAATTGTGTCCCACAAAGATTTCCTGCTCTTCCTTCTAGAAAAATGCCTTCTCTGGGAAGTAACCACCTTATTAAACAAAACTGAACTCTCTCTTCACAAAAGTCCTTATTTTATTTAGCTACATCAGCAAGAAGGATGTTGAGGAAGAAACACACACAGGAAGTGGTAAAGAGAACAAACTAGAAACCTTTATACCATGATGACTCAGACATCTCTTCCTATACTAGTTGCAACACCTGACTGTCAGAAATTAATCAATCCTTCCTTGCTTTGTCAATTTTTTTCAGAATCTCTAGGGAGATCTTCCAACCTTACCTATCCAGCAGCCGTCATTTTGAATTCTTTGAGCAAGATAACTTCATTGATCCATCATACCTACGTGCCATTTCGTATTTTTTCATACCCTTTCATGGCTAATAATAAAGTCAAAAAATGCCTAAACCTGTTTTCCTTTTTCAAAAAGCTTATTACATCCATCTTTAACAGTCGTAATGTCTTCCTTATAACAGATGTTTAGGAGTCACCAAGTTCAACAGTACTACTTGCTAGACTAAGTGGTGGACTTCTGGAGTTGTGGAGAGTTCCCAGCCAGGCTATAAGCTGAGTTATCTACAGACTGAAGGAAAGTACATGGGGCATGAGACAGCACCATCTGCCCTTTTCTCCATTTTGCTTTAACTTATAGTGAGTTAATATTTGTGCATCTGCAAATTATAATTTGCTATTGAATGAAAACACTCTTATAAACATGACTTGGACTGAAGTGGGTGACCTTGTCCAAGTGGCATGCCTAGATTTATGAGTCATGACACAGCAGCAGCCCACAGCATTTATAAGGATGGAAGAATTTGGTTTTCTCCTGGCAAGCATTATATTGTTGGGGTTTTTTTCATAAGAACTTGTCTGTTACATAAAGCAATTTGTCTTCAGAAACAGCAATAACATCAGCGGTGGGTGGCATCATAGATTGTTCCTCTAGCATAAGTTTGGTTGATGAAGTGAAAAAAGTTGTTTGTAGCTGCAGTACTGATTGTGGCTACTAGCTTTTTCCTTTTGTAATTCCCATTTCTCAGCTTCATACGAGATTGACACTAAGCTTTGTCACTGACAGCTTGCCTATTTCAGTGAGATTCACACAAAGAAAACGTGTGAAAAACTGAAATGAGAAGATTCTGTTTGTAGATTGTTTTAATGCAGGAAAATAAAATATGTGCTGAGTGTGACTGGGTAGAACTTTAGAAACAAGAATCCTATTACGTCTTTCCTTTTTGCTAAAGGCATATTTGACTTTGCTGTCAATAGTTCATGCAACAGTGAAATACAAATAAAATGTGTATCCGAATTGTGAAACTTTGACTAGTGGCTCAAAATATAGGTGCATATTTGGATATTAACATATCTTTCTGGCAATGCACATACATCAGAACTGATTATCACATTGATGGTGAATGATACAAATGATTCAAAATTTAAACTTGTTACCAAATTTTACAGCTTTTTTTATCAGAGGTTAAACCCCAGCTATGGATGTGAATGTCCACAGACTCAGTCTAATATCCAGTATGACTCCAGATGTGCCAATCTCTCTTTATGATCTTCTGTATTTCTATCTTCCAGTCTCCTTGATTCTTTTTCTTGATTTGCACATGGTATTAGTCTGCCATTTAACTTTAATTTTTTAAGCTAACTAGAAAGAAGGGGCTGAACAAATATTGGAAACATTTTCTTTGAGTATCCATTTGAATTAAACAGCCAGGTAACATTTGACCATGTTTGTGACCCTTTCATGTTTGCTTTTCATGAATTTTCAAGTGTTTGATCTCTGTTAGGGAATGGATTAGCAAAAAGCAAATTTGTAATTCAAATGATGGAAACTCCACTAGCACCAATTTAAAATTGTATATTCAGATATTATATTTGAAATTTGAAATTCACATTGATTTGATTAATGAAGTGAGTTGCAGCCAGCTCATGCGCTTCCAAGCAACCAGGCATCAGGTTAGGAAAGCTAAAGCTCTGATAGAATTAAATCCGGCCAGAAACATCAAGGGCAACAAGAAACGCCTCTATACGTACATCAGTGATAAAAGGAAGTCTAGGGAAAATGTGGGCCCTTTCTGGAGGAAGTGGGAGACCTGTTTTGCCAGGATATGGAGAAGGCTGAGGCCCTCAATGACTTTTTTGCCTCAGTCTTCACTGGCAAGTGCTCCAGCCACACCACCCAAGTCACAGAAGGCAAAGGCAGGGACTGGGATAATGAAGAACTGCCCACTGTAGGAGATCAGGTTCAAGATCATCTAAGGAACCTGAAGGTGTGCAAGTCCACGGGACCTCATGAGATGCAGCTGTGGGTCTTGAGGAAACTGGCAGATGAAGCTGCTAAACAACATATTTGAGAAATCATGGCAGTCCAGTGAAGTTCCCACTGACTGGAAAAGTGGAAACATAACCCCCACTTTTAAAAGGGGAAAAAAGAAGACCCAGGGCACTGTAGGCCAGTCAGTCTCACCCGTGTTAGGCAAGATCATGAAGCAGATCGTCCTGGAAGCTACACTAAGGCAGATGGAAAATAAGATGATTGGTGACAGCCAACGTGTCTTTGCAAATGGAAAATCAGGCCAGACATATCTGATGGCCTTCTGTGATGGGGTTACAGTGTGGGTGGATAAGGGAAAAGCAAATGACATAATTTACCTGGACTTGTGGAAAGCATTTGACACCGTCCTGCACAATATCCTTGTCTCTACACCAGAGAGAAAGAGATTAGATGTATGGACCACTTGGTGGATAAGGAATTGGCTGGACAGTTGCACTCAAAGAGTTGCCGTCAACAGCTCAATGTCCAAGTAGAAACCAGTGACAAGTGGTATTCCTCAGGGCTTGGTATCGGGACTGACACTGCTTCACAATATTTGCCAGCAATATGAACAATAGGACTGAGTGCACCCTCAGCAAATTTTCTAGTGACGCCAAGCTCTGTGGTGCAGTTGACAAGCTAGAGAGACAGGATGCCATCCAGAGGGACCTTGAAAGACTTGAGAGGTGGGCCTGTGTGAACCTCATGAAGTTCAACAAGGCCAAGTGCAAGGTCCTGCACATGGGGCAGAGCAATCCCAAACACAAATACAGACTAGGTTGAGAATGAATTAAGAGCAGGCCTGAGGAGAAGGACTTATGGGTGTTGGTTAATAAGAAGCTCAACGTGAGCTGACAATGTGCACTTGCAACCCAGAAAGCCAACCATATCCTGGGTTGCATCAAATTAACATGACTAGGGGGTCATGGGAGGTGATTCTCCCACTTTACTCCACTCTCATGAGATGCCACTTGGAGTACTGCATTCAGCTCTGAAGCCCCAACGTAAGAAGGACATGGACTTATTGGAGTGAGTCCAGAGAAAAGCCAAGCCATGAAAAAAATCTAATCTTGTTTTTTTTAAATCCTGTTTGGATCCTAGTGAGATATAATGCAACCTCCAATTTGTTCTAACTCTTATCAGTTGTGAAAACTGTCACCAACACTGCTACTATGCTGTGGTGGTAAGCAGATCAAACTGAAGGCGCTGGCGCCTGAGAAAAGCAACTCATGTCAGTGAAGAAAGAGATGTCTGACTTCATTATTTGTAACTTTGGGGTGGAGTGTATCAGCAATATATGTATTGATTCCAGTAATTCTTACCTAATTAAAAAATGTACAGTTTCTCAAATTGATCAGGAACATTAAAAAGTGACATTTTAGGACTGAATTATTTATTGCAAATTATTCACTAAGTTCTGATAGCACAGACGGGTAGATGAAACCAGCTGTTCCTTTCATCTTCATTGTCTTGCAAGGATGACTGCCAACTCTGTGTTGTCACTTGACAGAACACAAAGAATGCATCAAAAACATGTTCTCAATGAAATACAAACACTGTAGTCATACTTACTGTGTTCTCTATACATGACTGTTCAACCAGTAAAGCATGCAATACAGATGAAACTCAAAACATTTCTGAAGCTGAGGTCATCTCTAATAACATGATTGTATTTATTTATTTATTTGAAGATTGGGTTTTAATACATCTTCTCTTGCCACCCATTTTGCCTTTGGGGCAATCAGTTAGCTAATAACCATGGGGAAAACGATCTTTCTTACTATGCACAATAACTTCACGTTAAAACTTCAAAGATGTTTAAAATACATTAAGAGAAGTTCTAATTTAGTCTTTTTTCTTTCAACAGTGGCAAATCCCTTCGATCTCTGCGTTCTTCTATAAAATTCACTGTCTAGCCCCTCTTTCTCTCTTGTTTCTCTCTTTTGCCCTCCCCATGAGTGTGTTTGCTAAAGGAACAATGTAGTCAGGAGTAAATTATCTAGGGACAGTGAAAGATGTCAGAAGGAACTTGCCTTCATAAAAGGACTGTTTTCTGTCCCATATACACTCTCTATTTTTCATACTAGTTGCTTTTCCTCAGTCAGAATTTGTCCCTTTTTTCCTTGTTAAAAAGAAACAGTGATGTCCCTGCAGCATTCACTGACATAGTGCTGAGATCAACACATCTGGGCTGCTGTGCAAAGAGAGGATGAAGGGAAGTGGAACATTGTCACGGTTTAACCCCAGTTGGCAGCTAAGCACCATGCAACCGCTCGCTCACTCCCCGCAGTGAGATGGGGGAGAGAATAGAAAAAGTAATAGTGAGAAAACTTGGGGGTTGAGATAAAGAGTTTAACAGGTAAAGCAAAAACCATATATTCAAACCAAGCAAAACAAAATAAGGAATTAATTCACTGTTTCCCATGGCAGGCAGGTGTTCAGCCATCTCCAGGACAGCAGGGCTACATCATGAGTAGCAGTTACTTGGGAAGACAAAACACAGGAAGTACAAACATCCTTCTCTTCCTTCTTCCCCCAGTTTTATATACTTAGCATGATGTGATATGGTATCGGATAGCCCTTTGGTCAGCTGGGGTCAACTGTTCTGGCTGTGTCTCCTCCCAGACTTTTGTGTGCTTCCCGCCTTCTGACTGGCAGGCCAGTGTGAGAAGCTGAAAAGTCCTTAACTGCTTAGCAACAACTAAAACATCGGTGTGTTATCAACATTATTCTCATACTAAATTCAAACCACAACACTATACCAGCTACTATGAAGAAAATTAACTCTATCCTAGACAAAACCAGGACAGACATGGAGGATAGTTTGTCCTGGCCCCTCATTTCAATGGGCAGGAGGATACTCCGGTCAATTACACTATGAGATGTCTTAAACCTATCAGAGAATCTCTCCTGGCCCCAGAAGAACTACTGTAATAATGCAAGGACAATTATTTCATGAATAAGAAAACAAAGGTAAAGATATGATGAGAAGGTGAGGGCCATATGTAAATTTTTCGGAACTACCAGGAGCAGAGAACATAACCTGACCTATGAACACAATTCTGCTCC
>NC_092520.1:187887103-187924603 GCF_037038585.1 Patagioenas fasciata | reverse complement strand
GCTGAAATACCAGGGGAGGTTTCCAGGCACAACAGAGGTGCATTTGCAGATTTATGTGGGGTAACTTGAATAGTGCATGTCAATACTCTGTTACTTTTATGAGCAATAAAATCCACAAAATTCATGTGAAATAAAGAAAAAATGGTTTTAATTCCTTTAGAACCTGTTAGGTAGAAAACTGGGCTTGATAATTTAGCTGAGTGAGCACAGTTTATATCCCAGAACAAAATGCAAGGGGGCTGATTCATCTCTGACACTATCTACAGTTAAATCAGTGTATTTTACCAGAAATTGCTTTAGCACAAGAAGTTCTCTGTGTACTTAACATCTCGTCTTAGGAATAATGATTAAGAGAGGATGGAAAATGAACTTGGAAGACAACAGAAGAAATAGCAATATGTACAGCAGTGAAAGCTACACTACTAGCAGTTATTATTTGCACATTCTAAGCCAGCTGTTACTTGCTATTTCCTAAGCAAAACAAGCATTTTACATGGCCTTACACACAACTGGCTATGGACTCTTCCTTTGCAGATGTGTCCATAGGTAGTCTGGTACCATTCTGTCTATGCTACTCGGTGTATCTCCAGCACCAGAGCCTTCTCGGCATGAAATAATAATAATATCAGCTGCTATATAGCTCCTCCTTTTTAATGCCTTATCTGTACAAATTTTCTATTTACTTTAGTTGTGACATATTGCATCCACACAGTGTAAAAGGGTAAATTTTTGCCACACTGTTAAGAAATTTGCAGTAGGAACCCCATTGCTTCAGGTCTTTAACTCATGCCAAAGTCCTAAATCATATGCCGAAGTTTCCCAGGTAGGTAACTGCTTGAAAAGAAACTTCAAGAAATAGATGCTGTCTGCTTATTTTAACTGTCGAGTCTTAGTTGCACAGAGTCACTCTCAACCTTTAAATAAGCCTGCTCCCCTCTATCAGCTTGATAAAGAGTCAGACCTGAAGCCTTAGGACTGCCTCTTGAAGCACCCAAAATCAGGCATCTAAATTAAACAGACTAGGTTCCACCTCAACAGCCTTAAATCCATGTGCAGTAAATAATTTTTTTTAAACATGCAACCAGTGAGAATATTTATGACGTGGTTGCAGAGTCAGCTGTTAATGACTTCTGCTACTGCCAAGAAAACTAGTTGAAATAATAAAGTTGGCCTGCTGAGTAAAGTATTAGAACCATGATTTTTCTTTTCTTGAGCATTATTTAGTAGTTACCTTCCTATATATCTCTGCTGTAAGCTTTTATTCCTTACCTACTAAACAGTTCACATGCTCACCGATTTTTGCTCTGTAGGATTCTAATTTCATCTTCTCCTGCAGGCTGGTTTTTTTTTTTCCTGGACTGCATTATGTGCTCCCCTCTCTTGTGTTTACCATCACTTCGCTATGGCATAGGCACTCTTAATTGGTTAAGATTATCCCCGATCTGATCCGTGTTGAGGCAACAGCAACTGATGCCAAGTACACAGATACAGATTTGCTGCTCATGCCTATAGAAGCACTCAGTTTGGGATAAGCATGGGAGAGAACAAATGTATGATATAGGCAATACCAAAGAATATATTTCTCATTTGTTAAACTGGGATACTCTACTTAATATATATACATAGGAAGAGAATGAAAGGAGAGTTTGGCATTTTCATCCATTTTTATATAATAAATTATTCAGTGAAACAGGAGATCAGAGTGGGATTCTACAACCAAGAGAAGATAAAAAAAGAGTTATTCCATAATTGAAGAAGTTTTTGTCCCTGTAATGGATAATTATGGAATAACCCTCTTTTATAAGTTTTTAAAAGACATGAGAATGCTCTCAACTAAGTAGCTCTCAACTCTTACATCTTCTGTAAGAGCCTGTGATTTGTCATAGGGGAAAAAAAAATCCTGTGTTTGATCTTCTTTTGTTCAAATTTTTACACTGCATTCAAGATATTTAAATGCTGAGGGACATCTCCACATGGGTGCAGATATCCACTCATTTGGGTTTCAGTGGAGGACAAGGACATATATGGCCTTACAGGTATGAAACTGCCTGCATTCAGCAGCGCCGAAATGTTGTCCTATTCAGAGGTTCAACTATGGACTTGTGTGCTTAAAATTAAAAAGTCACTGTAGAAATGCCAGTTACTATGAAATACCAGTGCTTTGAAAGCACCTATCCTCTGAAAACACATTCTTAATGTTCATATTTGTTCATATTTTGTGGGATTATGTTTGCAGTGAAGTCTGGAGACTAAAAATAAAATTAAAAAAAAATGTTTACTTTTTGAAAATATATTCAGGCATCCCTGAGTATCAAACATTAGAATTTCTTAGTGCAATGTATATTTCTAACAAAGGATGGGAATGGGGAATGGATACAGTTTATTTGTAAATTAAATAAATATGTTTCCTCCATGCCCTTGAGAGCTAGCTGATTTATCAGTTAATAAAATAATCATACACCACAGACTTGTGCTTCCAATTTATTTTAAAAAGAAAGAACATTGCATTTTTGACATATATGAATACAAATGTAACACCAGAGGAAACTTTGTGAGTAGCCCTATATATATATCACCAGCCCTGCATGAATTACCTTACTTGCTTTTCCACTGCTATTTATGGGATGGATTCTGCATAAACACTTATTTCTTCAACAATTCCTAACTGACGTGAATGACCCTATAAACCTCAAAGTGACTACTGGCTAGATAGGAGACTACTTGTCTGAATAAAGAGTGTGGAGTGTGTATTTAGCACAGGTGAAAATGAAAGTTATATTCAGGAATTTAGTTTTAAATCTGCAACTAGACTTCGCTAATATTTACACCTAAAACTATAAACTAAACTTTAAATTAAATATATTCATTTAAAAAACTGTGGTTGAATTTATTATTTTTCTCGACTAAAAAGGCTGATACAGCTTTAAGCTCTGCAGAATTTGGACAAAAACAGTTTGTGCTGGAGAGATGTGTTCATATGTATCTCTCAGAAGGGGAAGGCTGGTGTCTTCTAACAGATTTCTTTTTCTTTTATTTGAATTCCTTAGAAGTTTTGCGGCCAGCAAACCATATTGTAAAAAGCACACAGGAGTGTTGCAAGTAGAGGTAAGCGGATGGCAAATCCAATGTGCCACATGGCAATTCAGCCCAACAATGGCTATAACAATGCAGTGAGCATGGATCTGAAACCCTTCTGTGAATATGGGGCTCATTCCTGCAGCCCTCGTATGAATAACTGACTTCAGCGTGTCTGCTTGCGTCAGTAAGGAGCAGTCCCCCGAGCAGAGTGTGCCATTTCAGACCCTTGTTTTTTTGTGTTTGATGGGAAGCTGGGTTTTTTAGCATTCCCAACCCCACCCCTCCCACCTCCTGCTCTAATCATCTTCTTTTTTTGGATATATGCCTCTCCCTCTCTGCTCTTTAAATTCCCTCTGCTCCATCCTATATATTAGCCTCAGCCCTACTTTGTTATTTTTGTTGCTTGCTTCATCCTCCCTCCATCACTACTCCAGACACTTCTCTCCCCTTTGCTAGTCTGCTCAGTTCCTTGGGGACCCTTCACACTCCCCCACAATTGAGCAGCTTCTCATTTCCAATGGCATTTTAAAAACTCTAGGCTATATCCTCTTCTCTTGAGAGAAAATTTTTTTTAAAAAAAAGGGGCGGGGGGGGAAGTGCATGCACAAAAAAACACCACAAAAACTCTTTTCCAGAAACTCCAGTATTTTACACTCAGAGACTTCCAGACAAATTCTCTTTTCAAAGGAACACAGGAATTTGAGAGCTACAAGGATGACAGGGCACACTGGCCACTGAAGTTCATGGGGCCACAGGCAATCGCCAGAGGTCCTTGGGTTCTGCTGATCAAGCCCTTCTACGAAACAGGAAAATCTCTCTTCTGGCAGCAGCGCAGCCCTCTGAAAATCAATGTGGGTGCTGGGGCAGCGTTTGCTCTCTGATGGCCAAGCTGGGCGGAACTCAATAGGAGTCTCTCTGTTGACTTCAGTAGATTTTGGGAGGATCAGGCCTCACGTGTGCAGGTGAGAGGCAGAAGCTTTCACTTTCTCATGTAAATCTGTGGAATAAGATTTCAGAGAATCATGATACACAACACTGCTATTTCTCAGAATGCATTCTGACATTTCTGCTAAAGCATGCAATTTTTCAATGTAAATTAGCCCATTCTCCTTTAGAGGAAGATAAGCTTGTGGCAAGTGTCCCTTCTGAAAGTTGAGGGCTTCTCTGCCCATCCTACTCTATATTTATTTGAAGTGTCAAGCCAGACTTTCTGCTGAAAGACTTCAACTGAAAACACTTAAGCTGTCAGTTGCACTGATATATACCTGGAGTTAACCCCACACCAGTGTTCACAGAGGTTAACCAAGGACAGGTCTTTTCCTCATCAATTCATGTGCTGAGCAGCTCTTGGGGACCACCAGACTCATATTGGGTAAATACTGGCATCAGGGAGAAACGCCTAAGGCAGAAGAACAATAAATAAACAAAATAGAGAAAGGGTGTAAAGAATTAGAGCAGAGAGGGGATAAAAGAAGGAGTCGTGGATCAAGGAGTGACAATGGGTTTGTTGTTTTAGTGCATCCCCGAGAAATGGGATGCAGAGGGGAGAACAGGTGGGACAGAATGCTGTCACATTACTGCAGAAAACATTTCAGCAAGATAGCTCAGTTGTGTTTAAATATGGAATTTAATGATTTTTTCTTCTTTTTTTTTTTTAAATCCATTTCAGTGTGTGATATTCTGTAGCATAAGAATATGTTGTCATGTTTAAGTTTTTTTTATTTTTTAGCATATACCCCTTTTATGATCACCCTAAGACACTTTAGACTAAGCAGTTGCACTGATTAATCCACAACTCAGATGTACTGGGAGCATGAGGTGAAATGAACCCAATGTGTGTATTAATCAGCCTTACCATACAGTCTGTCCTGTCTCACCACTTAATTAAATTCAAAACCAAATAGTTTTGGGGAGAAGATTAGGAGGGACCACTTTTTTAAGTGGGTTTTACATGAGCTGTCCGCACTGCATGGAAAAAAAAATACAAGATATATTTAGAACAATATTTTAATTTGTGATACTTTACTAGATTAGATGGAAAGAATGTAATGTTTAAAAAAGGAAAATGTGATTAAGAAGCTTAAGTGCACAGTATATTACATGAAAATTCTGATCATAAAGAAAGGTAATATCTACTCAAAATTATAATTTCTGTACTTTTGAAATCATCTCAGCAAGAATTATCTACCCATATCAAATTGTAGCACTTGTCAAAATCAACTGTAAAGCATCTCAAGTGCTCTTCTGAATCAACAAAACAGATGTATAGCGATGTGAGGTTGCACTGAAATGGAAATAAAAGTGAACTAGATGCCAGTCATTGCCCTTAATCTCTTGAACCCGGCACTTAACACAGAGGATATCACAGGTCTTTGGGACACTGTTTAGAAGGGAAAGAAATCAAGACTTGAATCTTAATAACATACGCAAAAACACTCTATAAAATTATTTTCTTTCAGCTTTAGTAGAATCTGATATGCTCAAAGATCACCTTGCCTTGTTCATAAACATGAGGCAATGTTTGAAACAGCATCCTATTTCAGATTTAGACAGACAGAAAAACTAAAATGTGTGAAACTTAGAAAAAGGTGTTTCAATTTTTAAAAGAACAGTTAAATATGTTTAGTGATTCAAAAGACATCACCCCCTCCTTTCAGCAAAAACGTGAAATGATGTTTATGGGATAACACCTGCAACAGAATGAATATAATCAATATAGCTTTAGTTACCATTACGATATTGCTGATTTTTATTAGGGACTTAACAGATGAAAAACGACTGAAAGCATCAGCCATTAGGAAACAACAGGTCTAACTTCATAGGCTAGAACATGGGTTTGGAAGTGAGGTCCTCTGCTAATTTCCTGTAACACACCTTCCCTGGAAACATGAAGAAAATTACTGTTTTTTCCTTGACTTTGTGATGATGGTGCTTCCAGAAGCGTGATGCACAACAGGATGACCATTTCTTTCACCTGTCCTGTGAACCAGTTCTGCCCGTGCATCACAGGATTTTTTATAGACTGGTGCGGTACTGCAGAATCATACCATTTATCAATACTTTACTTGCTTCCCTGTCTTCAAATACATTTACACTTTGAGAATTTTTAGTAACCAATACAATGCTGAAAATTAATGAGTTCTCTGCTACACATAATGAAGCCATCATAACAAAAGCCATTCATAAAATAGCCCGTTTTCATCAGCAGTGTTACAAGGCAAACCTGGACTGATGAATGTGGAGCCCTTCTGACCCCCAAACTGAGAGGAGGTCCAGATGGACAGAAACCTCTCTCCAGGACAGACCAAGGAGCCCAAGCCCCAGTCTGGGTACCTGAGGACCAGACTCCTGGACTCACAGTAATGTGGTCTTGTGGCTCAGTCCAGGCAAAGCTATCAACCTTACAAAAAGACATTGCTCTCATTTTGCTGCTGAAGCTCAAAGGCAAACATTCTGCTTTGTCCAGATGAAGACAGGAACAAGCTACAAATATTTTAACCTAATTGAAATGCATTTTGGCAAAGCTGATTCAGGTGTAAGTCCTTTCTGAAATTCATCCACCAGTGTCTCTCAATGATTTGCCACCTTGTCCATAGTGTACAGAAAAGAGCAGACTATCTGGATCTTAAGAAAGACAGAAAGAAGAGTGTTTGAGACCTTTTGAATTCAGCATGTATAACAATTTGAAAAACTGCTGAGCAACACTTCTGCAGGTTATGTGTTGCAGACAGTATTGATTCATGCAAGAGAAGAGACAGAGTGACATCTACTTTTAATTCAGTTATGACCACTGTCACTGATTTTTTTGATATAAGCTGGTTAATCAAAAGGGTAAGTCCCAAAGCAGAACAAAGCAACTGAGTACGAGGTCCAAGCTGTAGTTTCCAACTGTGTCAGTGATTCACTTTATAACCTCAGGTAAATCAGGTAACTTCTATATCTAGCGTTTTCTTAACATTGACAAGTATGAGCACACTGAGGAATTTCTTCAGATTTTCCAAATGTGGAAGTGATTTTGCTAGGTGCTAGAGGTCAATAGGCTATTACAAAAACAAGAATAGAGAAAAGAGGAAAATTAAGGCTTTGGACAACATAAATATACAGAACACTCTAATAGATACATGCTCAATTCAACACAAAACCCAGCCTAAGCAGGCAGGCACGGTAACAGCTGAAAAGTTATGCTGAAACACAAGTAGGACAAAACATTTCTTCTCACACCAAGGTTCCAAGCGGAGCCAGTTGTGTCCCCACACATACAGGCATGGGACACCTGAATGGTCCTCTTGTCCTTCCACTTCTGTTCTGTCTTGCTTCCTCTCACCAGCAGCACGGCAGCAACGCTAGCTAAAACAGAAAGCCTGACTTTCCTTCCTCTATTCCCCTGTTGTTGATTTTAAAACAACGACAAAAGAGAACATTCTACTTTTGTTTGGCACGAAAGTGAATAATTGAAGTTTTTCTGTTGTTTTCCAACGTTTTAGGAAGCAGTGAGTACATATCAGTGAAGTGCTTCCTGACAGTACTCGAAGTCCCGAGAAACATGTTTTTTACAAGGAGAAGTCCCGAGGTGTGTCCCAGGGGCAGCTCCAGGCACCCCAGTGTGCCCAGTCCACCCAGTGCTGCTGCAGTCTGGTGTGGGTGGAAGACCCAGCTGGTGCAGACTGCTCTGCAGCCAGACTGGAAGCACAGCGTGGTGGACAGAACATGTTAACCCTGCTCACAAGAAGGGCCACTTCTCCTATCTCACAGAAGTCCAGAGGAAGTCCCACCATAGTGGAAGAAGCTGGCACTGGATGGGATGTTGTGTGTAGTTGCACCGCAGCATCACTAGCTTGCTCTTCTGTGCCAGATCATGTACATGGAGAGATGGAAATGTGCCTCCAGATTTCTCTTCTCTCCCATGGGGGTGGCAGCAGGTCCTAGGTGGCCACCATCTTATGTTCAGGCTGTGGAGGAGGTGTTTAGTTGTACAGTGGACTACTTTAAAGAGACTTCCACAGTGAATATTAATTCCGCTAACTCCATAAGCTTTTGAGTCAGTTTTCAGCACATTTTTTATTTGCGTTGACATTCAAAATTTCTTCTCTGCACTGTATATGATGACACTTTGGTAAGTGTATTATTCTTTTCACCTGGCCATGTTTCCTTTCCAAACTAAACACATAACAGAAATAATTTCAGCTTTCTAGATTATTGCCTGACAAAACTGCGGTGGCTGTGAAAGGAAAATCGACATTACAGCTGCTCTCTGTTTTAGATTTCTTTTTTTTTTCCTTTGGTTTGGATGCTTTCTGAAACGCGGAGCAAAATTGCATTGTCTGTTGCACCACAGTACATACATTGTTGTTCCCAAAGGTTTACTTATAACATTCACAGCACCATTTATTTTTTTTTTCCTTTCCCCCCATTGTCATTTCTGTACAGATTTAATACAACAGAAACATGGCTTCCACTGGGAGCTACAGGTAGAGTAGTTCCAAAGTTCTCTATAATTGGTGTCTGCCATGGCTGCTCGCAGTAAGTTATGTAAATCACAGCAAGGACCCACAACCCCTAAAGGCATGAATATTTTTTTTCATTCAGTGCAGAGAATAACTACAGAATCTTAGTAATAGTCCCCTCTGCATCAGGGATCTCCTTACCAGGCAAAGTCAAGGTCTAGATACCGGCCATGTCAGTTCTGCAATTTAAATCCTACTGTTAAAGATGATTTGGTAGGCATTACAGTAGGTCAAGGCATTATAGGCAATACTAATTTTTAGAATGTGTTTTGCCTTCACAGCTCTTGCAAATCCACCTGCTACTGTTTACACTCATTGTGGTAATTCCAGAAAGCCACAGATTTGAATATTTTTTTATTTATTTCTGTAAAAACTCTTTAATTTAAAATGAAATGAGGGGCTGTTGGGTTTAATTATAGAAATGGAGGAATAATTCCATTGATTTTCTAGCGATGTATTTCAGTTCAAGTCATGTCTTCCAAGTGATCAAATGTGAGGTTACTATTAAATCTGTTTCCTTTAAAATAACACTGAAAGTGTGAGAATTTTTAGCCTAAATTCAATATGTCAACTTCTGTCTTCTTATCATATTTTATTTCTCTCACAAATCTTGCATTCATGGGTCATATACACCAGTTTATGCACTATCTATTCAGTAACTGAATGGATCCTTAAAACATTGTAATTGTCTACTTCTATTATCAGGAAAAAAGATTTCCTGAAATAAAATCCTTGTTCATATTTCTACCTTGATCAGAAAACATCAGGATGTCCTTTGGCAAAACATGTGAAAAAAAAAAAAAAAAAAGAAGGGACAAATGTTTTTAAAGGTAGCTAAATCTGATTGTTCTGCTTCAGTTACCAGCAAGAATTCTGACAAAGAAAAATCTCTTTTGAGCTTGACTTTGCATATAGACCCCACCAGACTGAATCTTAATCTAATCTAATAACTTGTCTTATTTTACCTCCACTCCTTTTCATCTACTTACTCAGGAAAGCTAAGATCAGAATCTGTATCTGTTTTTCACTGAGCACCCATATTTCTTCTTTCTTTTTTTTTTTGTTTTTTCAGAATGTAAAGTTAATGCATACTATTCACACACAATATAGTATTAAATGTACACACAGGCATATATACACACATTCACTTTAAGAAGCACACACAGGTTTTCAAGGAAATCAGGTTTCTTAACAACATGGTGTTAGGCAGGGATATGTACCTTAATCATGTGTTTTCCACGCACCTGTTTTGCTTTGGGCTGTAACACCTGCACCGTGTCCCTTGCTGGGGCACACAGTGTAAGTGGGGATAGAAGGACATGGCTGAAACACCAAGCACCCCGTTCTGGAACAGCCGTCAGCCCACCCAGCTTCCCTCAGGGCTTCAAGGAAACAGAATTATGACAGAGAAACAGACTCCCAGGAGGATCCCAGTGAGGAAATAAAAGTGACTTAAAGCCTCTGCCTCCGAATGGATCAGGGCCCCGCACGGTGTAACCCCAAGTGTAGAGAAGAATACCAGTCACTGATGCAGCCCAGGCTTAGTAAATTATTTTTCCATCAATTACAAAAGGCACCTACTCAGCCCTGTTTTTCATCCCTCTACCAGCTAGACAGATCGAAGAATAGAAAAGTTAGTGGCTGGTACAATCGGCTAGTACCAATTCAGTGGTTCAGTGCTTCAAATGTCTCTGTTCTCTATCATCTCAGAGGTAAACGTGAGCTATAATCATCCATGTGTCATGCTCAGCTAAGCTGGCTATTGGCAGAAACAGCATGCAATTGAAATTTTGCCCAGCCTTAATCAATGGACTGTGTCCTCATGGAACAAGTGATAGCTGCTTCTGGCAGAGACAGGCAACTGCAGAAATCTCCTTCCTCTATGACATATGATAGAAAGTTTTTAGATTACAACTGTTACATAAAATAATGCAAATAAACCATATTTTCACATGAAAAGTGTTGTCCGGAAAGGCCAGCGAGATCTATTCAAGCCATAATGGATGCACACAGCTCCTGACCTTCATAGATTTTACATATTGCAAAAAATGTACAATTCATTTGTCTATTATTGATAAAACTTGTTTAAGGCTCCTGCAAGCTCTCAAATGGCTGAAAAAAAATATGAAAAGTATTATTATTTTACTTCAGTTAGCCAAAATCAAGCTGTTCTACTACAATTCCCACTCTCCCTTGAGGCCCCTGAACTCTGAATGTACAGGGTCTGGAATACTCACTCCCTACTGTAACATGAAGCCCAAGATAGCGCAAAGAGTACCTATTTTTCCAAGTGATTCAAGACTCCTAATTGTAGTTTAAGTTTTGGCTAGTTAGGACAGAATCCAAAAGCTTTCTGCAGGCTGAAGTAATTTTGGTCTGGAAAAAATTATTGGGGAATGGGTGAAAAAAGGAAATCAGCTTTATAAAAATGTTGCATCACTCTGGCTTATGTCAGATGAGTTATGATAAGGTACACTGTGTCTGACATGAAGAATCACATTAACTTCAAAATAAAATAAAAACTAAAATGGGTTTGGTTGTGGGGTGGGTTTTTTTCCCCCCAAACTCTGGTATGCCTAATTTCAGTTACTGGAACCATGTTTTCTACCTTCTTTTTATGGCCTTTTTTATAAAAGGTAGCTGGTACTAACAAAAAATTTTGGAATCGTTCAAAACTTTTCACAGTTAATTAGTAATGCATGTAGCAAAACACCCACCCTACCTCTGGGCCTTGGGGGTTGCCCTGGTTCACTTGTAACTGATTTATTTTTTAAGGTTGTCTGGCACATCTCCACTCCAGCTGCTTCCAAGAAATTTCACCCAGCATCAGCTGGGAAAGATCAACTTCACATGCTGACATACAGAGGCGGTCGTAGGAATATTGGGGCCTCTGGTGGGAGGCATCAATGGGAATCTTTGCTCTTTTTGCTGATCCAGGGATACAGCATCTGCCACCATACAGGACTTTTTGTTGGCATTTTCCTTGAAAAAACACTCACCTGATCACCACACTATGTTTTCCCTCAATCAAAAATAGAAGTGTTATCTTTACCAGATTTGTGGCTCATTATGTAAGGCGATGGTTTTTGCGGGCATCCACAACCATTGGTAATGACTTATGAGCCACCAAAAAAATGGTGCTATTTTATAGACTGCTTAAATTTTACAGAACACAAAAGAGGTTAGAGAATGATTTTGGTATCTTTCCTTCTGTCAGAGTAACAGCTTATTCTGCAAGTCTACTGCTGAAGCTCATGGCCACAAATACTATCCCTTTTCCTAGGGATGCATGGCTTTTTTTTTTGTGATTTTTTTTTATTCAGAACTACCATGTTCCCTTCATTATTCTTTCTCATAGGTTGAAAATTAATTTTATCACTAGCCTTCTTCCATATGCCTCCATCTGATGTCCTTGTATTAATTTCTAAGAGTATCTGAAACAAGAGCATCTTATCATTTACACAAAATACTGTTTTCAAAAAATTGTAATATCTAATTGAGTCCATTAGTAAAGGAACAAAGGATTTCTAATTTTAACATACAGAACCTGATTCTGCTTAAATTCAGATGCAGTACACAAAGCCACTCACTGTAAGATACAGGCTGCTAGTGAGTTCTACCTCTGGATTCACTTTTCCAAATTTGTGTAGGGAGTTGAATGTTTGAAAGATTTTCATCTGTTAGACATGGGCTTGGTTTGATCCAAAGTTGAGAGTATCCAACGGGAAATTCCTTGGTTTGTTCTTGCTTTTCCAAACTTCAACAGCCTTTTTCTTCACATGCATAGTTTTGGAACAGTGATACAGAACTCATTTTCTTTTTCAGAACTGGAGGCAATAACAAAAAAAAAGCAGAACCGTAACCTCAGCACTATGAAGAAAACTGGGTGCTGATAGATTATCAGACCTTTGATTTAAACAATATTCTCAGAATCTTTTTTTTTTCCCAGCTAGATAAACTGAACGAGATCGCCACAGTTTTGCTATGCAACATTACTCAGTTTAACTGTTACTTTATGTTCGCCTGTGTTCAGATGCTTATAGCGAGAGAACATTCCCAACCCTCACAGAGACAGAGACTGTATTTTGTTAGGATAGCACACTTGCTATGTTCCATGCAGCTCAGCACCATTAAGCTTCTGGGTCTAGCATTTGCTGCCTGCCGCCAGGATTGATATCTTAGTATTTTCTTCCTAGTCTGTGGTTACATTTCAAGAATTAAATGATCATTCAGAAAGTTGGCTTCAGTTTATGAGCTGTTAAACCTAAAAGAGATACAGTACGTCAAAATGAAAAGAAATAGTCAAAGTTATAATCATTAATGTTAACTTCATCCTCAGAATCTTTATCACTTGGCACATAATGTGCACCCATTCCTGTTAAAATAATTTTATTCATATCTAAAAAAATTATTTTCTGTGGAGGACCCAGGTGATCCCTTGGTATTGTTTTGTGCTTTGTGAGAAGGTGGACGGAGAACTCTGGAAACAGAAATCTTGCGTTTATATCCCTGGTATATCTGGCACTGACAGATGAAGTGAAATTGTCTCCATACTACCGCATTAGCAGAACCCAGGCTGGATTTGAAGGCTGAGTGACAGCTCAGCTGTTGTACCCTTTCAATTTTTTTCCCCATCATTTGAGACCATCAAGGAAGGAGACTGGTAAGATCAAATGAAAAAGTGGTTGAGCCATATAGACACCCATTCTCTGGGATCCTGGCAGGAGCCACTACCTCCCTTCACACTCCTAAAGAAACATCTGATGAGAGCAGAAATTCCCAAGTGTCTTCAGGCTAGATCTGGCTATGTGGGCTGATTGGAAAACTCTTTCCCAAACATTACTTTTTCTTTGTAAAAATAATTCCTTACCCAGGAGTCTTATATAAAAATTTCATTTGTCATAACAAGGTTTTCTGTGTGTCTTCAGAAAAGCTCAAAACCATGTTTGTTCTTCCTAAATTTTTAAAAAAACTAATAATTGTCTGATACTAATGTTAGTATGTATCACTACCAGCATTGCCTCTTATTGTGCTGTCACTCCTGTTCTCCTTATATTACCTGTAATTTTTTTTTTCTATCATTTTAGTTTTTTTCACCTCGTATTTGGCATATGGGTCCAAAGTTCAGGCAAATATAACAATCAGTTGAGAAATACTCACCAGACAAGTATTCATGCACTCTTGTATCACCTGACATATGGTGAACAAGCTGATGAATGACTCAGGATTTAAATGGTAATTACCATTCATCATTATAATAGACTTGCTAATTCATAAATTCTTGGTAAGCCAATTTTCTGTAAAAAGGTTAATAATAAGAATGGAAAAGAAAGAAAAAATAGCCGTAGTGTGATAAAAAATGTAAAAGCTAGAATATCTTCACCACCACATATCCCTTCCAATGATTGAGTAGTTTTGCACCAAAGTGCTTATTGATGCAATACCACTTGCTGTACCAGGGCTCTGATGGAAATGAAGGTAGACAGAAAAATCCAGGACCTAACTGCTCAAGGGGGAGGCTAGGGTGTGTCATACAAAGAGAAAGGAACTAAGAGAGTCACACGTAGCAAAGGCAGGCAGGACCCCATTCACTCATTTCCTAGTTTAACAGAACAAAGTCATGTTCTCAGAACTGTTCACAATGCTCAGAGTAGGGGAAGCTGTATAGGAATGTTCCTGGGACCCATAAGCCATGCTGTGAGAAATGCACTGAGCCAGCTGTCACACCTGATCTGAACTGCTCTTGCTGCCAATGCCCTCATTGACTATTCTACTACTATCAATTCTTCTGAGCAAAAGAAACATGCAGTTGTTTCTCCTTTGGTTAAAATAATAATAATGATAACAATGATAATGATAATGATAATGATAATAATAATAATAATAATATTTTTTTAAAAAGTGAAAATATGTCTTTCCACATTTTTGTTTTGTTGTTTTTGTTTTTTGTTTTTTCTTTTTTTTTTTTTTGAGGGGGGGTTTGTTTTGTTGTTTTGTTTTGTTTTGTTTTTCTGGAAGAGTACTGTGAACACAATTTACAAGTGCTCTGGAAAACAACACGGTAAACTGGAAAGAACACATACAAGTCACACTTATATTCTATATATCCAGTGCTCAATACAGCATTTATTCCTTCACCAGATAATCTACATAAGTGCACACAAATGTAAATGTTCATTCCACCTCTAATCCTCCTGTAGCCACATCTTTTTATCATGCAATGCCAATACAGGAAAGACTTTATTGCCTCACCAAGACATGTAGTTTCTCTGTCCATCTACATCCTCCTACTCTTTGCCTGAGCAACATAGATGTAGAAGCTACCCTAAATTGTACAGTGGATGTACTTTTTACTTCAGGTGCATAAGACAAAGGAGGCCAGGGATGGGGAAAAGATGCATCTGTTTGCAAGGGACTGAGGGACAAGAAGAACAGAGAATAATAAAAGTGATGTATGGAAACTCAGTGCCCTTTGCCCTCACCTCTCCATACTGTTATGGTCATATAGGGGAAACCTAAGAGATATCCACATTCAAGGGAATTAAGTACTCAAGTTTAAGTGGAATTTTTGATTGTTTTAACCTGCATTTGGAACCATGCATGGAAACTTGCCTTTTCAAACCACTGCACAGTAGGTACCACGATAGCTGGACAGATATTGGTTATATGAGAATACAGTACTTGGAAAGGAAAAAAATCAGCCCAAATCTATTGTGCACTGCATAACACCATACCGGGGTTATGAATAAAGCTAAAATTTACTACAATGTACTGTATGTTCAGAAAAGTTTATAATGTGGGTAATTTCGCTGACTGCTTTCCTGAAAAAAAAAAAACAAAACACAAAAACCAAAACTCTGCTAGCAACAGCATACGAAATTCCAACCAAACCAGACCCCGTTTTGCATGCATTTTCTCATTCTCCCTTTCTTTGTCTCTCTTGCACATACACATTTTAAAGTTTAAGGGCTGATTTAAATTTAAAAACAGATCTTAAAAACTGATCTAAACCTTAAATTCAGGGGACTTTTTTTGAAACCAACAAAAGTTCAAAGATATGTTTAGAGCTCCAGATATTGGTCCAGACTCTTAACTATGAAAAGAAGAATGTAAAGCATTAAAGTATACTGTGCATGAGGACTGGTTTTCAGAGTGTGCTTATATTTGGAACTTTGGATAATTTGCAAAAGCTTATGCCACTTGCACTGGTTATAACAATTAGGCAGTGCAGAGAATATAAAGGGCAGAGTAAGAAGGTATCTATGCCCTTTTTTATTCTTATTTGCTTGACAGTACATAACAGTAGAATTGTATAAAGCAAAACCAAAAGCATATGATACAAGTTAAAAAGAGAACTCAAAGAGAGAAGCAAGGCAGTTAAGGTATGATTCTAAAGGGGATAGGTTCAGGCCTAATATTAAGATGCAACTATATTTCAAGTTACAAAATCAAGTTAAATGAAGTGTCAGAATACAATACATGTTTCTTTATTACAAAAATTATCAAATTAATTTGCAGTGGCTGTAAAATCATTTTAACACTGGATTTCAGAAAAAGAATGCCAAAACCAAAAGCTTAAAACATATAGTTTGAAATACCACGATTATCAAGAATCACTGCATTTTTTGTTTTCCTGGGGATACAAAGCATAAGAAAAGATCAGCTGCAAAGAGAAGTTAAATTGGAGTAGAATGAATCACAATGTTTTTGCTCAACCAACTACACAATCAAAGGATAAAGGTTCCACTGAACAATTTAGTATCTAACTTCCCTAACTAACCTCTCGGCATAAATCAAAATAATTCATTTTATAGTTAAAAGCTAATCTTAGCATTGGGGATAAAGAGAAAGGAAGAGAAAAGCACAGATAGCCATGAACTATATATACTAGTAAGGTCATACATCCAAAAACTCCTGTGATGTCACAATAAGCACAACAGTTAGGCTCTGGTGGAGTTTGAAGTCATGGAAATGTGTTTGGACTCAGTTTACTTGTACCATGCTTTTTGTACCTGGTTATTATAGGTAAATACCCTCTACGATTACTAGGAAGAATATATCCGTTTGCTGACCTGTATTTTGATCTCTTGGAAAACTCAGTTTATTGAAGTTTCTCTGTGACTGAATGAGAGCATAAAGGTTTTACATTTACATTTACATTGCAGTTTCAGGGTTGAGCTGCTATTGCTGAAGAGTGGGATTGTCAAGGTTTAAGGCAAGGCAGCAATAAACCGTGGCAGACGCATCCCCAGAAACGATGAGTTGATGCTAGTACATAAGCCCATGTGGTTGCCATTAGAAGCTTGAAAACCTGCTTTAAAGTGACTCATTCACTAGCTTTACTGTTTTCAGGGCTAAATTCTAAAAGTGGCCAAAACTTTTCCTGAGGTTGAACACTTGCAACTCTCATGAATTTACTGCTAAACATGTTATTGAAGCTGATGGAATATGAATGTAAGATTTGGCCTCGAAGTCTGTGTTGCTCTTATGGAAATTGTGAGAAATGAACATGAAGCTGTGTGATCTTAGGAATATTTAATGTTTTATATCACTACTTTTCCTATGCTTTCACTGTAAAATCCTATATTGCTTTTTGATGGCTTTTTTTTTTAAACAGATGTATATTTTTCTTTGTAATAAATTGTTTTACTTACTGATATTTTGGAAGGAGAAATTAGTACAAGTATATCTATCTGTAGAAAGAGTTCTTATTTGCTCCACAGTGGCCAAAATCGGTGTTTTGCCCTTTTTCACAACCCTCAAAAAATTATTTTTATGTCACTGTAGAAATCTGTCATTATTTCACTTACTGTTTGTGCAGCCCTGCCCCAAAAAGGCTAAAACAGAACAAGAGTGAAGATCATGACCATAGGAATGGAAGAATTTCATGTAAGAAAGATGGGACAGATTAGAAAAAGGGAGATTGCAGAGGAAGAGGGTACTCTGTGTCATAAATGGCGTGATGAAAGGGAATACAGAACAATTGCTGACCATGATTCCTACCAAAAGAAGCGATCAAGTAGAGATTTAAAAGACCAAAATAAATGCTCTTTTATTTAATGTGCATAATTACGTCAGGGAACTCGTTACCATAGGATGTTGTGAAGACCAAATGTCTAATAAATCCATAAAATGTCTAATAGATTTGTGAAATTAAGAACTGTGGGATCTATTAACTATAGTGATGTAGCCACTGCATGCTGGTCAGGAAATCCCCCAATCATGAGTTACAAGACAAGGAGAAGGTTCCAAAGCCATTGTCACTCTGCCTTTCCCTGCTCATGGATATTTTTGGAAGTCCCTGTCTAGTTATTTTCAGATGAGATGTCCTGGACTACATGGATATTTATCCTGATGCTTAGCAAATTTTATGTTCTTATATTCTCAAAGCTATAACTTTTTTGAGTTTTCTTTGTGTAACATATAACCTAGACATAATTTGTCAAAAACTCCCATTTATGCTGACTGATCCTATGAAAAAGCTATACTATAAAGTTTGTTAAAAAACATTCTTTTTATTGTGTACCTAATGTGGCATAGTCCATCTCATTGCACTTATGCTTGTAAGATATCTGGGCTGCAGCATAGATCAGAGTACTAGACCAGTATTGTCCACGCTGCTCACACTCTGTGGCCCACCATCACCCTCAGACAATGCACAGGTTCAGGAGGTTGTCTTTTGGGAGCAATATCTGTCATGTGGGCACCCTGTTTTGGTAGGAAGAAGATTCAGGCACGTGGACATGACATTCATTCTGCTTTCAGAGCCTAAGGAAGGCCTATTATACATAACTGTTCGGGAACAGCCTCTGACTACTGTAGAGAGGTATCATTCCAGGTGCTAATTACTTGAAAAACGTTTATGTCTCTCTAGTTTTTGCAATTATACATTGACATCATACAGATAGCCGTGTGAAAATTCATTCTTTTGTATGTGCCAAATATCATAGATGATTATAGTAATTTTTCCCAACTTTAACATCTGTTAGTCTCTGATAATGCTAACTGGCTTTTATTGGCAGAACCTTCTGGCTCTTTAAAGTATCATTGGCATGAGGGAAAGCAAGCCATGTGGAACATTTTTGGGCAGCGCAAGCATATGGTGTGGTGCAGGCTGCAGAATCCAGTGCTGGTGTTCTTCCTGATGTTGGTCTTTTAGTCGGATGTGGCTGTTTAACGCTGATGTGTACATTTCTTGGAGAACTGCGATGAAGCCTTTCCAAAAACTGCCGGCCCCACACCTTGTTCAGTCACTGTGAAATAAAGTATTTTCGGCTTTGAGATTTTTGGGTCAAGCACGACTATTATTTCATTTTAATAAGGGATCAAAGGTAGATCTAAACTGTCTCTCACTGCAAAGAAACAACCATTTTCAGGCACACCTTGACAATTACTGAGACAGAAATCTTCCCATGGCGTTTTCTTCTTGCTCAAGGTCAGATACCTTTCACAGTAGTCACACCATCTAGAAGATTTACTATTGGTTATAAAAAAAGCAGTGAAATATAGGTTTATTCTTGGTGCCTGGAGGTGGGCTTGGTGTTGTAACTGGTCTATAAATAATAAAAGTAAATATCCATGCATGAATACTTCGAGGCATAATGCATGTACTAAACACACAGTATATGTACCATCAAGTATTTCAGAAATATCTAATATATTCTGAAATATATATTCTGCTTTTTTCCTTCACTCCATAAACTGAGTACATGTCTCTGGAGCCATGTGTCTGCACTCAGGGTTTAGTCATGTGTTACCAAATCATCTGCATGGGGAAACACAGAATCATCCATCGCATAAACCACCTGCTCTGTGGATCTATAGCCATGAATGGCAACATTTCTGGCTGGTTTACCATTATCTTGTCTCTTCTCTTCCCTCCCATGCAGATTTGTGAGGGACTAGCACAGGCCCCGCTAGCTTATTTAACATGTCAGCCAGGAAAGTTGAGCTCTCATGGAAAAGGAAGAGAGAACAAACCGCACTCAGCGAAACGTTGGCCAAGTTTACATTTCCCATGGACTAAGGAAGGAGAAGTCAAGTTAACCAAAGCTGCCAATGTAGCTCATTATGAGAAAGGATGCAGATGAAGAGAATGAACCCTCAAATGACAGCTAGGTTCTCTTTTGTCTTTCAGCACCAGAGTTTAGAGAAATGCTAGATGCACATTAAGATTTCAGGAGAGAAGATATTTTGGAGACATACTTATTTTGGAAGATTGTGGATGTCATTTTGGTTAGAAAATTATGTAGCAATGAACTAGTGCAGAAAAATTCTTATTACTTTTTCTTTTGTTTGTTTTTCTGTGATGATCTCAAATACACAATGGTTATTCCCTTGTGGGGTAAATCGGTAACGTATACTACTTGGGTTTGGCTGACAAAAATGCTTCAGCAAATATTTCATCTCATTCCTGCACTGTTTGTCTTGGTTTTGAGCATTGACTTCATAGTCCACATTGAATAACCAGTGTCGTGCTTAATTCATACACAAGTAGAGAGAAATTTTAAGGCAGGACTTAAGCAGAGAAGCAGTTCTTTGTGGAGTAGCTACACATTTCTGCATACATTTGCAGGAAGGTTCCTTTTCAACGAAGACAGATCAGATATCTGATAGTATCTGGTTGCATATTCATGTAGGTCTCAGAGATCTATATGTAGAGTCATGTTCTGCAAAGGCATCATCATAGTTTGGGGCCTTCAACCTGGTTCTCAGGGGTGATCACTATGCTTAGTGCCCATTCCTGAGAAATAAAATTGCTGTGCTTTGTCCTGAAAAAGGCCATGCCTTTGTGCCTCTGATAGTACGGTGAACCTGAAAGGAGGAGGATCTCTTAACTGTTCAGAGAAGAAATGGTGCATAAACCTTTATTTATACTTTCTTCAAAGAACCAATTTGAGGATGTTCAACTAAGTCAGTTCCATTCTACCTTGTGAAGCTTGAGTGCTTCTCTCTGTGTTCTCAAAAAGAAGAGCTGTACATATTGCCATACAATGATTTGTTTCTGAAAACCTGCCCAAACAGCTATTTCAACACCGGAAGTACCTGATAACATAGGATCTGAAAATCAACCTGAATATAGTTTTAATTCAAAATATCTGGTAATCACAGTAGCTGATAGTTTTTAATTATGACCCATGGCTCTAATGAAGACTGAGCTATGAAGGGCATGTGCATGATGGTTTAGGTTAGTACAGATGGTGCTGCAGTTGTAGTTCTGGTGATTTTCTCCCCCCTCTTCTTTTTTTTTTTATGAACTTTGGGTCTTCCCACAAAAAGGTGTGTGGAACCGCTGATAACACAGTTAAATTTTTGCTGGCAGGTCTATTGAAGGTCAAAAAACATTTCATAAATTATGGATAAGTAAGCATAATCTAATATTTCTCAGTTTTCTGCAGCCTTGCTCCCAAAGATCTCCAAACACTTTACAGGTGTGATTTCAGTGTCACTATATCCCCAGTTCATTGTCTGGTGCAAGAGAACAGTTGAGCACGTATGACTTCTTCTCTGAAGTGCAAAGCACCTGTAACACAAAGAAGTGAGAGATATAAAAGTTCAGTTTCTTTGAAGATAAGCCTGTCTTTATATGATATGATCAATGTAATCAAGACCAGTTAAGTATGTAACCCGTCTGTTTAAATTGAACTCTGAATAGCTGTAATAGCTCAGATTCTCAAGGTATCATAGCATCTAACTCCTGTTGGAGACAAGGCAGCTCTGCTTCTGGGAACCTGCTGTTGTTTGGAATATGACAACACCCAGTGCCTCAAGACAAGCACTGCCTCAGGCATCTCCTCTTCCATTAAAAGCTGGACCAAGTTTTTTACTGGCTAGGGCAGTAGATGGCTGTTTCATTTGCAATAAGCCACACCACAGGTGATCCATGGCCAGATAACACTACAGCTTTTGTAAAGGCTTCAGAATTAGTCACACAGTTGTCAGCAATTAGGAACAGCATCTGCAAGGTCACAACTGTGCCTGACAGTCCAGTTCCTAAGACTGTTTTGGTCATTTGGCCCAAACGCATCAACAGAAAGCATGGAAAATATAGGCAAGAAGAGATGTAGGAAAACAAGTTTCTTTACATGTTGCTCCAGGATGTTATGGAGTCTCTTGTGCCTCCTCTTCTCTTCAGAGATGGAAAACTGAGCCAGCTCAAGGAGACCTATCACAACCAGGGAAACCTTCTGGAGCTCCACAACATAAAATACACAGAAAACCGCAGGAGTTTGCTACGTTATTTCAGAGACTGGAAATAATATTCCTGTGATGGTGCAGGTATAGAAATAAAGTGCTCTGTGTATTTTTTATGTTGCTGTATATTTTGAGAGATTTGAGGTCACCCTCAAAGAGGGAATTTCTCTTATGAGTTAGGCCTGAATGATTTTACTTAAAATTAATAAATAAGAAATGAAAGAGGAGCTTGCTTTTCCAATATGTGAGTTGTAAAATTTATTTGTTTAGGGTTTTTTTATATTGATTATTACTTTTTTGGTGTTTTAAGTTCTTAGATGACTACAAGGATTTAAACGGAATTTCTAGTTTTGGTTCAATAAGATTGTAAAGAAGAGCTTTAGCAATCACAGTGCCAATTCAAACTTACTTCCTACTAAAGAGCAAATCCAAGGAATGCTTAACTTTTCTGGTTTAAATTCTTCATTAAAAAGTAGAAGTTTAAATTGGCAGGAAAACTGCTGTTTAAGCTGCTAGTACACCAACATCAGAGAAAGCTGAGTTTTAGGTCTTGGTAGTGTGCCAGGTACTGTACTGCATATAGCCAAGATAAAGACAGAAATATTTCAAAAAAAAAAAAAAAAAAAAGATGTGCTGAGATAAATTTTATTTAGCCTTTGTTGCCTTAATGGATTTGTTGTAAATAAATATAAGTTTACTAAATATCTCTAGAGGCAATAACCAATAGACTTCCAAAATCTGTCAATATCACACTAGGTGGCAAGTCCGAAAAATCATGACATACAATTGCAAAACACAATCTTGTTTGGTCATATGATTGGCATACATTTCTGTAGGAATAGTCCTTATAACTTACTTAAAGCTCTGCTTGTGTGTAATAAGCCTTTTTACTCAGGAGTGAAATAATTATGTACAGTATTACACCACTTAGCTCTCTTAAAAGTTATAGCATCAGGATCCTGATGCTGCAGTGCGGCATTTCAACTATAAAAACTGAGTTTTCACTTTTAATATCTCAACCACTCTGGATCCTATCCACCTAAAACTTGGCAGGGAGGTCTGTCTGTCCAGATGATTTTTATAATAGTTTAAAATTAGTTAGGCCTTTTCTAGCTGTAGAATAGCCAAGAAGTATTTTGGACCTAGTTATAGATTTTTTTTTTAAGTGGTCATAATTGCAAAGCTATTCTGTTAAAAAAAAAAAAAAAAAGACAATATGCTACTTGTCACCAATTTTTGTAGACTGCTGCACTTTGGATTTTGAAGCAAAAAGGTAGTGCTTTAAAGCACCCCAAAGACAAACCATGAAAATCAAATATTGACCCTTGGGGCAAGTGAATTCTCCAGCAGACTTTACCAGTTACAATTTACCTAGGCAACCAGAATGGTCAAAAGAAAACACTTAATCGAAGTTTAAAAATGGCATTCTCCTGCACCACAGTGTGTCAGTCTTGGTTTTTAGCTGTGCCTATGTAGGTGATATCTATGGGGCAAGACAATAGCTTCCACGCTGGTGTGGTAAGTGAGGCACCATCAAACTTTCTCGTGAGTCACTGTGCACTCTCATCATCAGTCTTTTAAATAAAGACTTGTTATAAACCCGTTTGACTCTGGGGAGTTGGCTTCATGATCCAGCACTTTACTTCAAACCAGAGTCTGGGATTCAAGAAGAGCAAGTTTTGCTGTGGACCTCAAGATGGCCATACAAAAAATTAACCATAACATCAGCTGTTTCTGTGACTGAATATTCAGAATGAGCAGTCAACCTGAAATATTGTAGATCACCGGTCCCTAGAGTCTCTGATAGTTTGGCAGTAGAAATAAGAAAAAAAAAAAGTCTTCTGCTTTGTTACTCACCAGGTAAATCATGCAGATTTAGAACACAGGCATTTTTAATAGACTAGATTAAGGAGAGGATCCTAATCCAACTGAAGCCTATAATAGTACTTACAGTCAAAGATATGCACATCACAGTTTCTTCGATTCACTGTTGGAATGGAAAAATTGAGACCAGGTTAAAAAAAAAAAGCGAAACTCAAACTAAACCATAGAATACTCAGGTTTGTTTAGAGAGGTTTTAAAGTTTGCTTTATTAAATAAAAAAGTAAATTTAAGTTTGCAATGTCATTTTCAAAAAACAAATCAAAATGCTGCAATTAGAACATATCTAAGCAAATGTTTTATCTAGATTTTTTTTCTCCTCCAAGTAAACAGTAAAAATCCAGTATAATTTCACAAGTTATTTTCATTAACTCATATCTACCTTATTTTGTGATTTAAAAATTATTTTAAAATAAACCAGAATTTATCCCTGCTTTTATGGATTTTCAGGCTTTCCATGGATTTCATGTCTAGGCCCTAGCAAAGAGTACCTTTTTAAAAAGTCTGTTACACTGCTAATTCACTGTTTCAAGTGTACATATGTTCATTCTGTCTAAAAATATATGCCCATTTTTTCTTTCTTTCTTTCTTTCTTTCTTTCTTTCTTTCTTTCTTTCTTTCTTTCTTTCTTTCTTTCTTCCTTCCTTCCTTCCTTCCTTCCTTCCTTCCTTCCTTCCTTCCTTCCTTCCTTCCTTCCTTCTACTGTATTTTACTCTGAGGTGCTTGTGTTAAAAAACATTTGACTGAAAGAAAATTGGTTGAATGATCTGTCCATCAGTTTGTCATCAAGGCTTCTTACTAACGGGTCATATTTCTGAATAGTTGAAGAAAATATGTATTTATTATCAGGCAGAGACAGTCCTCTGGGCTGTCACCATGGTGTTACCACATAAAGCCCGTACTGAAGTCTAATACCCAAGGTAGGATTACTACAGTAATATCGATGTCATCATCTCTTTCCATGCACACGACATCTAAACAATGTATTTACTAATATCATTGCAGACTTCAGTGTAGATTCCCTCTTACTTTCCTATCTTGGATTTAAAAGCCTTCTATTAGCAAAACAAGATCCCAACTGGAATGAGATTATAATGCAATAATCCGGTTCAGAACATTGTGCCATGATTTCAGCAGCATGCAAGAAACTCCCTCTGCTCCTGGGCTTAATGAAATTTGAACTTATTATATAGTTCAGCATGGTTTTTGGAAGACAACCAATAAGTATGGGAGGTTTGCAGTTGAGACAAGGGTCTTGTTTGCCAGGATTTGACTCTCTCAAGGAAAGCTAGCTGCAGGGCCAGATCTTTTCTTTTCATTGGATATAAAATAGCTATGCTCATAGCAGTATTTACTGGTGATGGTAGCCTGTGATAAAGCTATGTCGTTCCAGCAATACTTTAACCAGAGAATATCCAGTAATGACTGCAGCTGTATACTTACTCGATGGTGCTTTGAATTCAAGAAGGGGCACTTGACTGCAGCAGTGCATTTAAATGTGGAAATCCAACCATTGAGTAAAAATCACATGTACACCTTTCTAGGTGTTACTTTATGTGAAATTATAATATGGAGTTATCCTAGAATGAAAAAAAGAAAAGATGTGTACCTGCACACAACTGCTTGTTCTATTTTTCAGGCTAACAGCTTAGCTGTAACATTTGTGCATTAGCTAAATAACATCTCAAGGGGAGATGGAGATAGAACCTTGATGTCTCCTGATTGTACGTGTGTGAGTTTGTGCTCTCAAAGGATGGTCCTTAAAAAACTCCCTGCTGGAAGCTATTGTGCATATTGTAAAAGGACCGTTGCTAAGTGCCAATTCAGCTAGTACTGTATACTTGCCATTTTAAAAGAAGATTTCATACCACTTGATTATGTTAAATAGAAATGTTTGAAATTTAAACTGAATTACATCAAAATGGCACAGTAGTTATATGTCTAAAGAGCTGCTTCTGCTCTCATAACTAATGTCAATCCCTTCTGGTAGACGATTTTATGTAAAACTGTGACAGAGTATATTACAGGTGAAGTTTAGAGAGCCTTGATATAAAGAAGTCATAAATAAATACTACCATAAAGCCAGACCTGTGTTTGTCTTAATAAGCAAGAACTCCTTTACAGCAAAGTACTGTCCTTAGCCAAAAAGAGATAACATTTTTTAAGGTCGGAACTTTATCTTTAGCCTTTAGGTTGCACTAAGGTGTTACAGGTTTTTCTGTGCAGATGATGATTATGTACGGGAATGCAGTGAACTCCAGTAATACAATCAAGAGAATACATTTAGTAGAAATAATGCAGAAATTACCTCAAGATCATCTTACAAAGAACAAAAAAGAAATAATAATTTCAACAATAGCTGGTCAACATGAGCATCTGACTGGAACCAGAAATCCAAGGTTGTTATCAGGTAGATGGGAGATAAGTGAACGATATAGTACAAACAATTCGGAATTCCCCCCTCCCCCTTTTTGTTGTTGTTGTTGGTTTTTTAATGGAAAGGAGATGGGCACCTACTCTACATGTACAAATAGTATTTTTATGATTAATAACTGATAACATTATATGCAGAGATGGGCAAAAATGATGTATTACTTTAAAAAAAAACAGTTCAGGAATTAGGAATTTGAGAGAAATGTGATAAGTAGTTCTTAGGGAGGAAACAAAGCAAAAACTCAGATACAGTGGAAATAATTTTAGTACCATTTCCAAAAGATATTATTCTAAGTTTTCATTTCGAATTTTTGCCATTTTTTGGAAGAGACAAAATTCAGGTAAATTAAATACTTATTTTTGTTAAAAAAATACATTTCAGTACATACCAGACAAAACGGGGGGAAAGTGTTGTCTGGGATTTTTGCAAGGACTTTATATTTCAGATGGTCTGGAAAATCTAAAATGTATTATTTTATTTAGGGACTGAAGAGACAAATAAATAATTTAAACTGTTTAAATAACAGGCCAGGTGCACCAAATATGCTGTTACCCATTCTGGAATAGTATTTTATCTTAGACTATGATAACATGCTCGGCTGACCACTCCCCCACCCACCCTGTCCCCTCACAATCAATCTGATATTTCTCTTGGAAGGCAACAGATAATTTCCCTAATGAAAGAGCAATGGTACTTTCATGCATTTTAACTCAGCGTCCTGTGATGTCACCAGAATTAGATGGTTAATGCGTTCTGATGGAAATGACAACCTGCCCACCAGTTTCATCCACAGAACATACTGGGCTGCACACTGTGGTCAATGAAATGTTACACCCACACACTTACCTTCTAGTGCTTTTTTCAGGTTCCTAGAGGCTGGGCTGCAAACTTTAGTATGTTTCTTCATCTGACACTTGCACTCCTGAGCATAAGCTTAGTTTCGAATGATGGTACCTGATCTACTGTCATGTTCTGAGATAGGATCAAGACCTCAGATTGCTTATTCTGTTACAAAAATAAAATCTACTGTACTTCACACAGCTGAAGATGAACTCCTTTTAGAATGCATTGCAATGGTATTCTTTTTTTTTTTTTTAATTATTATTATCTGTAGGCTCAATGCCTTCAAGCCTTTGCTGTTAGAACCCTACTGCAGTTTTAGTCTGAAATGTAACTTGAAATTTACCTCTTACTTGGCTCCTGTTAAAGCACAAGAATATGTACTTTGAGTTACATGTCACTGTTGAATGGAGTCTGGTGTGGCCAGCTCACCTGCCAGGTGAACAAAGAAGTATGACAAGTTTCTGTGCTGATAGCACTGGAGCTAGTATTATAGTGGTGATGCAGCAGCCACAATAACTCACTCTCCTGAGCAGTTACTCCTGGTACCTTGTTTTGCAGTAGGATCCTTCCCATTCAAGCTCCCACTGTAACATACTGAAGCTCTCACATCACCTCTCGGACAAATGAGAAATGTCAAGTCAAAGTACAAAAAGATTGTCTGAGGCACTAATTCTGTCCTGGATGCAGTGAATGACATCTGGCACAAGAACTGGCATCCCATATTCACACCAATCCCACCTTTTTTTTTTATTATTTTTTTATTTCGTAGAAGCAATTTTGCCATACCAGGAACAAAACTAAATATTCTATAGCTTTTTTTTTTTTTTTTTTAGTTTAGCAAGTGTTCGAGAAACCATTACTAATTTTTTATATTCTCTGGGTCATTCCTAGGCTGTTTTTTTTGTTTGTTTGTTGATTTTATGTAGTTTACTTATTTAGTTCATTTCTGTTTCCTATTGAATTGATATCGCTGATATAATAAGTAAGTGAAATATTCTTTCGGTAGCAGTTCAGTTCCTTCAATTTTAAACTCCTTCAAAGCTTTTTATTCTCCAGTTTTCAATCCATTCTGTTTTGAATGCCTGATCCCTAGTTGCTTACTGTTTGATTTAATTCTAAACTAAACAAGAAAAAAGTAGCTTCCTGCAGTTTTCATTCTCGTTACTATGAGTTTAAAAAGAAAAAAAAAAAAAATTATAATTTTGGTTTTATTTGTGTCCAAAAAAAATCAGCCACAATATATTTACTAGTCACGTAAGAAAACCACATATATACAGTTACGACTGCAAAAAAAAAAGCTCATCCACGAATGGATCTATATATGTCCCCAAAACTAAAGCCCATGGCTAAAAAGGTTTGCAAAGTACTAAGTCTTAGTTTCCCCTACCTCAACCTCCTTTGCACTTACATTAATGTTAACGGTGTAAACACTCTATCTATTGTAGTAAAGAAGCATATAGTATATAAGTATGACTCATGAATCATATAAGTGAATGAGAGAGTGCTGGAAACTGAGGATTATGTAGTACGTGTGATGTGCCTTCTATTACAACATTCATTTGTTCGCTGAAATGTTTTAAAATATGTAGATTTAAAATAATAAAGAAAATCTTTTTTTACATTTTGCTTTGAATTTTTATGCTGAATTTTATTGAAACATACTTTTTAAAATCAGTCGTTTTAGTATCCATTTTTATCCAATTATAATCTTTTACCACTTAATAATAGAGGAGCAGAAGCTTTTTAAGCATATAACAACTGTGACAATTTGATGGAATTCAGTTTGGGTAATAATTTTATCAAATAATATATTTCTTTTAAAAAATACCATTTATTAAAACATTATCCACAATTTAGGCAGAATGGTAAAGCAAATGTCATTTTGAAACACAAGACCCACCTTTGCTGAAAGCGCAGCACAATCACAACATGTTACAGTAATCGTTGGCATGGTTTAGAACACAGGATGTTTCTATTAATAGATTATTAAGCCTACAGATGAGAACCCAGTATTTCTGAGCTAAGTACTACTTAGTCACTTCTATTTGTGCATTTCTATTGATTTTAATGAGTTTTCATGAATTTAACTGAAAACAGGTTATGATCGTCAGCACCTGGTGCATGAAGACATTTGTCTGGCATAGACTAAAGCATTTGTAGGCTCCTAAAAAGTGAAGTCCTGGAGACAGGATCTGGCAGGCACTAACATGAAAGCAATCTTAGCATGGATACTTTTAGGAAAGAACAGGGCAAATAAGCAGTCATTCCTCTTTCAATGACAGATCTTCAGGTGAAGATGGCAATAAAATTCCTTAAATTAAAACTTTTCTGTGGAAATGAGACCCAGGCAGAAGATGGAAAACATAATGAAATTCAATAAACCATCAAGTATAATAAGTAGCAGGGACTGAAAGCAAAGGTGAAGGTCTACATACATAATTTCAGAAATGGAAACTATCGCTCCAAGTGAGAGAGACAGAAATATTTCTTCTCACACTTCAGCTCACCCACAAAACTCCCAAGAAAACTTTCTTCCAAGACACCTGGACTGTCTTGGTCGAGCATCAAGCTTATGGCATTTCTTCTTTTGCAGTTATTTTTATCTCTGTAGAGTATTTTAAGTTTTGTTCTAAAGATTCAGACATTTATCTGGGAGGAGGATGAGCTGCATCCTCCATCTGCAGAAGTCTAGAAAACTCAACAGTCCAGACTGTAGACTAGCTAAGCAGGCAAACATCTACACATGCTGATGGTCTAGCTACCCCTCAGAGATGTTGTATAGAGTGAATGGAACTCGGCAAAAGACATCATGGTAGTGGTCAGGAATCTGATTTGATGTAGTCAATGAAAGAATAAGGCATTATGCATACAAAGTGGAACACTATCAATCAAAGAGCCTTGGAGTGCTCCAGTCCCTGTACCTCACAGACTGCAGGGAAGGGTACACAGATGAGAGGCATGTGTAGAGGCTCCAGAGTCCCTTAAGCACAGATCAGAGCTGAA
Source organism: Patagioenas fasciata (assembly GCF_037038585.1). Lineage (NCBI taxonomy): Eukaryota > Metazoa > Chordata > Aves > Columbiformes > Columbidae > Patagioenas > Patagioenas fasciata. The sequence continues at coordinate 187,894,666 of NC_092520.1, read as the reverse complement.
GCACTGAGAATCTACAGCTTTCTATTGTGAAGGGGTTTCGTTAGAAGGAGATATGTTGTTGAATTAGTCAGGCCCAAAGGAATCTCAAGGCCACTTTGAGAAGCTGAGAACAGAATCTGCTGTGAGAAAGAGGGGCGTTTCTTCATTAACAGGGCCTCAGCATGGCGTGAGTCATCGGACCTATCATCGGTGGGGCTCCAGCGTGTGGACTGCCCATGATACTCATTTAGCGAATCCATGCTTGGAGCGTGGATTCGTGATTAGAGAATAGTTGCGTATATAAGGAGACATGCTTCTGTAATAAATGGCTTTGGCGTGATTCACATTGAATCGGAGTGCTGAGTCCTTTATCGTTCCAACATTCTATAGATATGAAAACATCTGAAACAAAAAGGAAAGCTTGGAATCACGTTAAACACTTTTTTTCACCTTTTTTTTTTTTTTTTTTCATTTTGGTGAAAGGATAGTTTTAAGTGGTAAATTTTATTTGATATCATTAAATATTTTCCATCACTTTCACTTTAGAAATAGTTTTTCATAAACATTTTTGAAAATAAACTATTGTTCTGACAATTTGGTCTGCCTTCTCCCATCACATACAACCAGCACATTAATAAATGTTTTTGTTGCAGAATTCGATTCTTTATGCCTGGAAAAAACTCCATCAGTCTTCGAATCCATCCAATCTTCAAATATGGTTCCATGAGATGCAGAAGGGTGAGGGAACATCTGTGCATTGCCAGAAAACAAAACTCCTGCCTCTTACCAGTAACTGCAAAGCTCTGATCTTTACAAAATTCTACTGGCTCAGAAGCCTGACAGACTTCACTATAAGCAACTTTAATTCTTTAGAATGGCAGATGCAGAACCATTAGATCAGCGGAGTGTTTTTCTGATATGTTAATGAGAAGCGGCAGGGGGTGGGGAAAGCCCAATGTGGCTAGAGAGCTGCTACAAGGGAGGGACAATTGTCCTGCCAGGTGTAGAAAGGAAAGAAGGAAAAATAGGGAGGTGAGGGAAGAGAGGGAGAACGAAGGAGGAGAAGAAGGAGGAGGAGAAGGAGGAGGAGGAGGAGGAGGAGAAGGAGAAGGAGAAGGAGAAGGAGAAGGGGAAGGGGAAGGAGAAGGAGAAGGAGGAGAAGGAGAAGGAGAAGGAGAAGGAGAAGGAGAAGGAGAAGGAGAAGGAGAAGGAGAAGGAGAAGGAGAAGGAGAAGGAGAAGGAGAAGGAGAAGGAGAAGGAGAAGGAGAAGGAGAAGGAGAAGGAGAAGGAGAAGGAGAAGGAGAAGGAGAAGGAGAAGGAGAAGGAGAAGGAGGAGAGCTCCCTTTCTTTCACCAGCAGCATGCAAATAGCTCAGCTGCGCTACCATCAACATCTGGTTCTTCAGGTCTCAACAGTGTTTAACCTCAAGATGTTTATTAAGGAAAGAACTCATAAAAGGCCACTTTCATTTCTTCAGGGAATGCTGTGAACACAAGAAGTCTCCCACTTCAGATCAAGGTCAGTCCTCCAAAGCAATCAATTTACTAAGTATCTGCTTGGCTTAGTGCATCTGTCATTGGAACAAGTCCGTTTCTTGTTAGGGTGAGATTGGGCCCTTTCATATACAAGTGCTGACTTGTCAGAAGAACCAGAAAACAATCTTCTTGAACATGTATTACTTTACCATCAAGGAATTCTGCCGTTTACTTAATCATAAAGGAAGGGACACAAACATATGTAAAATATTATGCATTTTTAACCATCCTTAACTGTAAACCCTAGGGCAGGTTTTCATGAGGTAAATTCCTTATTCAGATAAAAATTTGTCTTCCATTAAGATAAGACATATGTTTAGCTTAGCATCCTAGTTTCTTTTACAAAGATTGTATAAGCCTTTCGCATTTATCATCTTACCTGACCATCATGGATACTCCTGCATGTGAGAGGAAAACAGATTATCAGGTTACCTTGAAGAATTGAGATTAAATTCTGTATTTTGTTTATCTCTAAAAGAGGTGTTCCATGACAGTGTTATCACTGTTCCATACACCTCTCCTGAAAAATTTACCTACAAGAATTTTGTTGTGGATGCCCTTAATATTTCACAACTGCTCAGTAAAATACTTCTGTCTCTTTAGAATTTACCATGTTTGTTTCCTGCCTGTAACTGCAGACAGAGTGTAATTCTTTTAGTGGTCTGTATGAATATTCATAAGTCATAAGTACTCTGAGTTCTAAAACATTGGATTGGAGGGTTTTGCAATTATTAGATCAGGGCTTCTCTCAGTTGTACCCTGGGATTAAAATGTCTTTATTTCAGTGCTATAACAGAGGAATAACACAATATTACGATAGATTTTAACAGTAGATTTTAACAAGAAGGAGATAGCTTTGCATTATTTTTCATTCTTCTTTCAGTCTCTGTCACAAGGATGGAGTCATGCTGTGACATTCTTCTCTGGGCATAGGAACATGAGAATGATATACTCGACTTTGAATGTCTCAAGTTTTGTAATGTATAATAGTTGAGTTTTACTTCTTTCACCCTAGTATTTTGCATTTTGATAGGCAAGTGCCACTTCACCGCTAAGGCCCTTCTGCTGACCTTTAACACAGCAGTTAGCTTTAGCAGTGCAATTACCAGGATGGGTTGTGGTGTCCTGGAGGAAGTCAGCATGCGTACGTGCATAAGCTAGGCTATCAAGAATGTAAAAAGCTGAGGAGCACATACCAGGCAAGTGAAGTCATTTGATCATGACAACCCAGTCAAGACAAAGTCAGAGTGATGGTTATGTCAGAAACTCTTGCTTAGACTCCTTCATGCATTTGAGTGAAAACGTAAAAGAGTACAGATTAATGTGACCCCATTTTACTTTCTCTTAAACTACTACAGTTTCCAACTCAAAAAGTTCTGCCTACCGGTTGAGTAACAGGAAATCAACATACAGGAATCTGATTTACCCATTTGATATATATTGTTTAGAAGTTTGATCCCTGGTTTCCATTTTCGCCACTGCCACTGGTCTTTACACAGTTGTAAGGTCATTGTTTCTAAATGTGGGTGCCTAAAGCATAGATATATATCAGAGTGTTCATCCTTAATATATGGATCTACCTTGCATGAGAAACAAGACCAGAATTTGGCATTGAATAGCAAGAAGACACCCATAATACAAGTCTCAGTGGGCTATTACTATGACATGTTCAGGAAAGATCAATCGGTGTACACTACTAAAAGTAGAAGATGGCCCACCCACACGAGGTAAAGAAAAACAGACATAAATGTTCCACCCACCGTAACTTTTGCTGCTGCATTTGTAGTTACCATTACTGGTGCTGAGGAACTGATCTCAAATTTTGCTTGAACTGAAAATATTTTCATGACACAAGCATGTGTGCTGTGTGTTACTTTTGCCCTAAAAAATATAATTAAAGAAGTTGGGAGAGGTTTTCTCTTTTTTTTAGTGAGTAGCACCCTTTACAAGCACACTTGATACACACTATTCTTGTTTTCCTCACCTTCACTATTTCTCTTTCCTTCACTTGGTGGCTGTTGATGTCACACAGTTTGCCTTCTCAAGCTCCACCCCCATTCCACCTTCTTCCTATTCTCCCTCCAAACAAAATAAAACAAAACAAAGCTCTGTTCATTATCATTTCTTTGTGAGACAAGTTCATGTTTTTTCAACATACTGCAGAAGGACAGTATATGTTGGGTTTGCTGCTTAAATATTATTTTTCATCATTTCTGTGTTTTTTTTTCCAAATGTGCTAAGAGACCTCCCAATGAGATCCCTTCTTCCTTCTTCACTGTCTTCCCCTTAGGAATCTGGATGTTGCTAGTATATCTTGGGTAAAATCCAGCCACTGTGTCCACATCAAGTCAAGCTGAATTTACTCCATACTCTGCAGCTGTTCCATTGTCTCCTTATTACAACACAAGTTTCTGTTTGTTTTATTTATTTATCATTTCTAAGTACTAGGCTTTCTGGCAAAATGTTGCCAGCTGGAAGTTACATGGAAAATGTTTAGCACAGCTTTAACACATGCTCCAGAGTATGTGTACATGCATTTCCTTCTTGGTAAATCAGCATTTAGGGAGTATGGGGAAATAAGCTGTGAAATGTGATCAGCTTGTCCTGAGCTATAGTGTGATTTAATAAAATCTCTAGCAAATTCAAATAGCAGAAACTCATGCAAGTCCTTACCACATGCATTTGCTCCTCCCTGAACTATCAATATCAAAACAGTCTCTTAGGCAACTATGTCAATGAAAAGTGAAGAAAAATAAATTGAAAAAAAAAAAATAAATAGATATTTCTGATGAATAACCGTCATCCCTGACTGTGCTAAATCAAACTTCTAACCTCTTTATTTTGACCATTTATTAGCACTTATTTCCCTCACTTAAATATTAAGAATGAAGTTCTGTAAATTATGCTTACGCCTATAGAAGCCTATGTAGAGGGTCTTCTGGTTTTCTGTAGCTTTTCCCTCATTCAGGACAAACTAGTTAACTTCCCTGTTGACAGGACATAAAATATTGAAATACGAAAGAAAACTACTGATATCTGCATAAGGTTCCTCTGTTTTTCAGGTATAGGACTGTACTGCACTGTCTCACAGAGCCCATTGTCATAGCTTAGTGCAACAAGAATTCCAGTTTCAATGTCTGCTGCTGTGTCCTCATGTCAGTTCAACAGAGATCTCTCCCAGCACATTGGTCAAGCGCATTAGGAGTAGGTCTAGGCAAATAATCTCTCATATTTATGTTGAATCCTCACCTGCGAATCATAACAAGCACACACTTGAATACATTTACAGGCAACTTTACATTTCATGCATCCATCAGAGACACTTGGAAACAAACAGGAAAAACATAAGTATAAACTTTCTGGTAAATACCACGTTCTTTTCACTATGAACTTCCAGTTGATTCTTCATGAGTTTTTTGGACTGTAATCTAAAACACACCCATGTGGGATATTGATGAACTATGGTTTAGTTCTACTTGTGATACTTCAGTGGGAAGAATAATTTCTAAGGCATTTCTCACGAACAACACTGTCCACCAGGATACATTTGGACTGGAACACAGCTGGTTATTTATGACAGTTTGAATCCTCACTGCTTATACAAAAGCTAAAAAAAAAGAAACATATAAAATGACATTCATCTGTGTATTTGATGTTAGAATCCACTATAGTCTGGGTTCAGATGTGAGTCCAAACAAGGCAAGGAATTGAAATGAATATAATATATACCTTTCTGTAGTCATCTTGATGTACGTATGATGCACCACTTCCTATGAATTTATATTTATCACTAATTTTCCTCTCCCCTCCCTCCATCACTCCTAATCACTGACTGTTTAAGGGAGATTATATTAGTGTAACAGCATCATGGAACCAGAACACTTCAATGTAGGAAGAAAAGCAAAACATGGGGGGCTTCAGATGTCAGTGAAAAGAGGACAACTCTTGAACAGACACTTTCTTCTAGCTAGTTATGTATTGGTAAGCATGTGGTGAATGTTCAGGACAGTTTAAATCAGTCTACAAAAGAATTTATATTGATATGCATGACTAATAAACATAATCGTTGTCTTACATATCACCTCTGACTTTGGACTTGGGTTCAAGCCATCAGAAAGAGTAGTCTTGTGGCATTTAAACCTTGAAACATGACATAGATTGATAATGACACTAAGCTGTGACAAGAGGTATCTACCAATGAAAACACCCATTTTGAGAATGGCCACCTTCTGCCTCTCAAATGCCCCAGTTTTCTGTCTCGAAACAATCTGTGGATGTTGTGTTACAGATAGGAGACCTCTGCAGATCCTCATACTGATCTTTTCCAGTATAAGCTCATCAATGATGTTATCTTCCACCAGGAGCTGGAATCGCAACTGTCACCTCTACCTTACACTAAGCTATTGAGCAAGTGTCTTTGGAAGAGTGCTCATTTCCATATTTGCTTTCAGGTTACGTGGGGCAAGTAGTATGATACTTATCTGGACCACCAGCTATACATCTTTGAATATAAACAAGAATGAAAATTGTGTTTGTTCCACCTCAGGACATTGTTTTTTCCCAGCTGATCTGTGGCTAAGGGCCTATAGTAAGAGTGTGGCAGTGGGACTTGGTGAGCAGACCTGTGAGGTTTTGTACTATTTCCATGAATTTAGCAGTAGGGGCTGGTAGTCACATCACACCTGGATAATAATTACATAGATGTTACCAAGACAGAAATTTTCCTTCAGAACTAAGAACAGCCTCAAAAATGTGGCTGATAGCCACAGAGGCCAATTTGGATTGAGCCAACAGCAAGCTGCAGTGAAAGTAAGTTGTGAAAACAAAATCCTCAGGAAGCAAATTTCCTGTATGACAACATTTTCCTTCTGTAATAACAAGCTATGCAGGTCAATATATCAATACCTGTTTATAATACTAAAAAATCCAGTACATAGAATATTAATAAACCACACAGCATTTCAGTGAAGTGGTGAATAAACCTGTAATCCACAAAGTGTTATTCTCTAAATGCCTGATCCTGTGTGGGCCTGATAACGATCGCTGTCAATTAACATCACAGAGAGCTGCTTGTGCTGCGGACCTCCCAGCTGGCCGCCAGCCCCACGCAGAATGAGGCAGCGGTCTCGGCTGGTGTAAAACTCTTAAGTGCTGCAAGAAGAAAGTTTTAAGAAGGAAGTTCAGGTTCAAAGTGAGACTTGTGAGTCTTCTGAACTGATCCTTTGAATGCTCGTTAATAGCAAAGAGCTGCATGGCCAGCCAATGTAATCAGTGCCATTTGAAATAAACTTTAAACCTTCCTAACTTTATTAAATATGTGCCCGTTTGTTAGAACAATGGATTTTTTTTACAAATTAGTATTTTAAATATTTTTCTTTATAAATTCATTTGCGAAAATAATAAAAAGTAAACATCTGGATCTGTATTTGAACATTTTCTAAAAGATATCTTTAAAAATAAATTTCCTGTCAAGATAATCAGCTGATTTTAGGATTTTAGAGTTTGAGGGGGTTTTAGTTGTTTTTTTTGGTTTGGTTTTTTTTTAAATTGCATTTATAAAACATTTTAAGAATTGGCTTAGCATTATCTATACTCTGATATTACATGGAGATGAAAGACATTTGATGTCTCATGCAGTGTAAATCAAGTACTTCCTTAACAAACCAACATAAGAAAGAGAATAGTCAAATAACTGAATCTTCATTATGCAATACTGTAGTTGCATATTCACGTAACATAAACATTTACAGTAACTGGGTTATTCAGAGATGAAAATCAAATCCATTTCAGTTCAGATAATTTCTCTGCATTAGGAGAATGAATAAATTAAAAGTGTGATCCAGCAATTTGCTCTTCCCAAGCAGCCATCCTGCAAGCTCTGCAGAGGATGTCAAAACCTGCTGATATCTAGCAGAGTCAACTCCAAGTTTGTGTATCCTGGTCCACTCTACCTTTCCATCAGGCAGTACATGTGGAAATGGAAAAGTAGCTCTCTAATTAATCAAAGTCAGATCTGCCTGAATGCCTGGAGTTGCTGCTGATCCTTGTC
>NC_092520.1:187874603-187884603 GCF_037038585.1 Patagioenas fasciata | reverse complement strand
ATAGAAACTCATCCCTCTGTTTTTCTTCCTTTCCGCCTTTATGTTTTTAAACGCTATATTGACTTAAGTTATGTCATCTGTTAAAATCATGCAGACTTACAAAGATCATTCACAAATGGAAACTAAAGCAGAAAACTTCTGACTTTTTAAGTCTTTAAGATTTAAATTGCATTTTCATATATATAGAAATAGTTCAGTAACACCATTTTAAGTAATCCTTTAGTTCAACCTTTGTCTTTCTAGTCTAAACATTTTTTTTTATTTCTTCAAAGTTTATCTGGACTTTTTCAATATGATATATGTCAAGGAATCAGCCTAAGTGATAAAAGCAGGAAGGGAAAGTCTGCATCAGTGACTATTTATATTGGCAAGAGCTGACAATTTTATAAAAGAAAAACAAACACAGAGGCTGTTCATTTCTGAAATGAAATCAGCTTCACTTCATTTCTCTCAGGAAAACATCATTGCATGAAATGATCTAAATCAGTATTGATATCACTAAGCTTCAAACCAGAAGAGACAAATGCACTCTGCAGCACAGTAATTCAATGGCTCTGAGTCAAGTTTACTGTTGTCTCGTTTCTACTAATCATCGTAAAAATTCCCTGTGAAATAATTATCCCTAAAACAATCAAGACAGTATATCTCTATAAAGGAGAGGATCGATTTAACAACAAACTCTAGATTTATCTGTATTGATTAGAGGGCATTCAGTGTAATTTTAGTGAATTATGTTTGGCTTTCATTTCCCAGTAGAAATTTTTCTTGTGATGATCAAAAGGCAAATTACAAACTACTACACAGTCTTTTGTGTGCTACCTGCATAACATCCAACTATAACTTTTCAAAGAAACATTGATGTAAGAAAGGACAAAATATTGGGGATTTTTTACACATGATACCTTACTATAAAAATCATATGACTGAGTTTATAGCACTTACCTAAGAGCCTGATGTCATCTTCTCAATTCATTAATACAAAAATCAGGACTTCACTAAAGAGTCTGCTAAAGGAACAAATCCAAGATCATCTTATGAGAATAGAATTAGAAAGATTAAGAAAGTAATATGATTTTTCTTCTTAAATAGGAGTAATTTCAAAGGAGCTGTTAACACTTTCATGTCTGAAACTTTCTTACTGGCGAGAGGGAGAACTAAAAGAATCAGACAGATTCAAAGACAATTTAGTATAGCTGTAAGTCTGACACCACTGCTGATACAATTTAATTGAGGACTAATTGGAACTAAGAAGGTTAGTTATTTTGTCAACTGCACATGTATTAGTTCCAGTCATTTTTAATCCAATGTAACACTGACAAAGAGTCTAACTTACTTTATTTATTTAATAACATTAGGTCAGAAAGGATCACCTAGTCATTTCATGTTACTCAATACACTGCTAATATAAACAATGTCTTATTACACTGACTACATATTCCCATGAAATGACCAATTACAACATTTGCTGATTCTAATTGTTCACTGTGAGACATTTCCACAGGTTTTCTGTGGGTCATATTCATAAACTCTACCCCAGCTGGTAGGAAGCATAAAGACAGAATACGTGAGGAAAAAGTTGGTTTTAAGCAACACAAACAGTATGTAAACACTCAGATGCAGTGTGCCTCGTTCCCATTAAAAATATATCAAATTAAAATGCACTTTTCTGTATTCCCTAGTAGTATCTAATGTTGCACATTTGTACACCCTTCTTGCTGAATCAAGCAGATCGTACTGAATGTTCAAGACTCATATGATAAAGGTAGTGCCTGTTAGCATTTTAATATTTAGACCAACAAATTTAAAGTGATTGGTGTTTGCTTTCAAAGCTGTGATTTGTAGCTGATATGAATAGTGCCAGAAGTGTCTCTTATTTATTTTTGTTACTTTACTGATGAGTCCATAACTGCTCCCTGAAAACATCAGTCCAGCATGTAGCAACGTTTTATAAAGTGACACAATCTGACAATGATATTGACAGCAAATGTGTTAAACTCAAATTAAAATCAAAATAGAAAAATACAATAAATGAGAACAATGTCTTCCTTGTCTAAAGAAAAATTGCTGACACTATAAAAATTGCATTTTTAATGATTGAATGATTATCCCTTCAGTAATCATGTTGAAAAATTTGCCAGTTATGTTAAAGTAAATAGCAGTACATCAGTATGTACATTACTAGATCTAATTAACACAAGGTATTAGAAATATAGGGAACAGTGAAACAGAGCTATTTGGACAACTTACATAGAAGAAATACATTTACCAGGGCTGCACAAAATGCATTTACACAGCCAAAAAAAAAAAAAATATACTGTAGAAGTATCTGAAAGTATTGCTATTAACAATTACTCTGCAGGTGTCTAAAATGCCCAGTTGCCACATGTCTGTACTGTGCAAGGTCTCAATCCTTTTCCCACTTAAATGAGTTCAATTGTTGCCACTCAGGTCAGTGGGACAGTGTCAGGTGCTTTTCCTGTTCTTCTTAGACAATGACCTGAACAGTACTAACCTACTTAGATTAAAGTTTTGTCTTGGGATAAAAGGCAGCATGACAATCCATAGATCGGACCATCAGAATAGTCTGAGAGAATTAAAATGTAACTTAAAAAACACATCATGTAAATAATTACCATTTGCTAAAAGTAAAAATAACAAATGTTCTTTTAAATTAATTGGTATATGCTGAATGTGTGTTACATTGTCTTATCCAGGATATTTAAAAATGAAATATATTATAAACTTTGTCTTATTGTAATTAGATTAATAAAAGGGAGTAATTAAAATACTCTCACTTTTTTCTAAGAGCTAGAAATTATTAAACTATCCAGAAAAGAATCAAAGCTTTTATACAAAAAAAAAAAAAAAAATCATTCTTTGAGCTGAATTGCAATAAATCAATAAGAAAGTTATTGTTCAATAGGTAATAATTGTCTTCATATAAACTGAAAATATTGTTTAGGATGATTAATATACAATGCTGCATTATGCATTTGGGAGTGTCTGTGAATAATTTTTAGTTCTAATGTTATTATGTAATTGAGAGAACATGTTCATTTGCCCTAATAACTACTAAGATGCACTTAATAAAATGAAATGTAATAATACTTGTAATTTAGTCTATTCATGGAAGTAATTTTAAAAGTCTACCATTCTCCTTAATGTGGATAACATTCATAATTTATAAAGTGTTGTGATGCAGAATTGACAATGCCTTTGTTTTTTACACTTTGAGATGATTCTGCAGCCTTCATTATCTGCATACCAACCTCAGGATTATCAAGGGCAAACAAAAGATAATTAACACCAGAAACAGGCAAATGCAGGAGCTACTGAGTGAGGTTTTTCATTTAATGCAGAACCTTTGAAAACTGGGAAATGAAATAACTATTCAAAACCTTTTTTTTCCCCCATTGCTGAAAACTATTTCAATATGTTTTCTCTTCTATGTCTCAAATGTCATTTTTTGCTATAAAACTATATTGGCATGTTCGACCTCAGATACATTCAGTAAATTAATGTGTTAAGACAAGTGTTTTTTCAAAGCACTGAGCGTTAATTTTCTGCAGTCTTTTTTTTTTTTTTTTTCTCTAGAACAGCAGACTTGTGACTATGGTATACATATTCAAATTCTATAATTTCACTTGCCCATAGCATGTCTGTAAATAAGTCATTTAACTTCTCCATGACTAATTGTACAACACTCTAAGACAGGGATGAAAATTTCTACTACACGTATGTGATTAACAAATAAGATATTTTTATATGTTAATACCTTGCAGGAAAAAGCATGTGAGACTGCCTATGGAATTTTTATGTGTACTCAAAGCAGAACAATAAAGCGATAAAAATTTACTGAATGCCAATGCAGGTCCAAGAGAGTGTATTTCAATTGGTGAGAATTGCTGAAACGTTGGGTTTTTTTTTGTTTGTTTGTTTTTGTTTTTTTGTTTTTGTTTTTTTTCACAGGGAATCCTGTCCATGATTCTGCATTACACTCTAAGAGGTTTGCCATATGACTAATTATTTCGGAAATTAACCAGTGAAGATCCTCCACAAAGGGAACTTTTTGAATGCAAGGCAAAGCAGCATCATATCACTAGACTCTTATCTGTGAATCAACATTGTTCTACAAATGGTCCAGGCAAAGTCATTTCACAAATGGAAATATAGGGCAGTGACATTCAGACTTCCACACAATTTACAGATGTTGATGACAGTCCAACTCCCCGCCCCTTACTTACATAAGAAATTCTTTTCACAAGGGAGTGTGATTATTAGTCTATTAGCTACCCATGAAAGATTCAAACATTTGTGTTTAAATGGCATGATATATTACCATTACCTTTTTACAATGTAGAACTGGAAATACGTGATAAGTAGCTGATCCAAAAATTATATGCAAACAATAGAGGCTTACTTTCCATCAAGCTCAATGGGCTGACAGCACTCTACATGGGGATGAAGGTTGACACAGTAAGATTCAAGCTGCAAAAATCTCCAAAAGCCTTGTTCTCTTCCAAAAGATATAATGTCAGCTATATTAATACTTAAAATTATACCTTCACTGTCAGGATTGTCCATCATTTCTAACTTTTTCCTCTGGTCCTGACCCACATTGGGCAGTGAAATGCATGAGCAGGTGCAGGGAAGCCAAGGTGAGCAGGGCTATGTGCCCAGTACTCTGCCCCTTGGACAGACTCCAGCACTGGGGAGAGGCTGAAGTCCAGCACTCCTGTCCATGTTCTTGGTTCAGTCCTAACAGCCAGACAAAGTATTTAAGGGCCTAAAATCACACAGGCAACCATGCGGTTAATTTTAAGCTCAGTATGACTCAACAGGGTACCCTGGAGACCAGCAGGGCCTGGGATATCCTGGGATGCACTGGACACTGTATAGTTCACTGGTCAAAAGAAGAGATTGTCCCACTATGTTCAGCATTGGTACAGCCTTGCCTTGAGTACTGTGTGCAGTTTTGGGCTCCACAATAAAGAAGTATATAAAAAATATCATAATGTATCCAAAGGAGGGCAATAAAGATGGTGAAAGGACTAGAGGATATGAGTTATGAGAAGCAACTGAGGATTTTTCTTTTATTCAACTTAAAGAAGACGAGGCTGGAGGGTGACCTCATTGCTGTCTATAACTTCCTTAGGAGCAGGGCTAGAGAGGGAGGTATTGATCTCTTCTTTTTGGTGTCTGATGAGGGAATGGTTTAAAGCTACATCAGGGGAAATTAATACTGACATAAGGAAAAAGTTCTTCACTGAGATGGTGGTCAAGCACTGGAACAAGATCTTGAGGGAAGTGGTCATGGCCTCAAACCTGTTGGTGTTCCAGAAGTGTTTGCACAACGCTCAGCTTCGTGGTTTAACTTTCTTTTTTTAACATGGTTTAACTTGTCAGTTGCCCCATGTGGAGGCAAGAGTTGGACTCAGTGATCCCCACAGGCCCTTTCCAACTCCGGATGCTATGTGAAGCTAAGATTCTAAGTAACACGACGTTCAGGCAACAACTTGTCATTCCTTACATCTTTATTTTATAGATACTTCTGAAAAATGAAGTTCTAAACTCTTCCCGCTCTCAGCTGGAAAACTTGGGAATACTTAAGAATAAAGATGCTAAAACTCCTAATGCTATGGGGACCTAAACATTTTTTTTTTTATTATTAAAATTCCTTTTTTTAAAAAAGGACATTGGTTTCAATTGTGCAAATATTTGTATAAAGGTTATTTAACCTTAGGTCTTTAAAAAGAAGTGTACCATGGCTGGACAAGACACCACATCACATAATTTTATCCATGTAAAAGCCCGCAGCCTTTCATTGGATTCATCTTCTATTTAACTTCCCTTCCCCTGCAGAAAAACAAGGCATACCGTCTACTATCTGACAACTTACTGTAAATACATTTTAGAGAGTATATTAAATTTTTTACTTACACATAGGAAAACACCATCAAAGTTGACGCAGCTTGGTTGCCAGATGACACAGAAAAGGGTTCATCATGCCAAACAGTGGCAGTGGACAGCTGTAGTCTCTGCAACAACCACCACACGCCATGAACCCAGCCCCATCTCCTGAAAAAGGAGAGGCAGCCTCTGTTTAGGAAATCCAGAGGACATACACAGAGTAGATAACGTAGAGCTTCTCCATCACAAAGACACTTCAGTAAAGCCTTGTTTCCACATTTTATCATTTTAACTGCTAGTAAAAATAATAAAGACAATAACGAAACCTATTTGCTGATCTTCATGCATATAATGAGATCTTTTTTCTTAAAAGTTTTCTCTAGAGCTATCCTGTGCAATTTTTGGAACATCTTTTAAGTGTCTGTGGTGCTCATGGTTTTAAGAGCTCACTATAGGATTTTTGGAAATCTATAGTAAACAAGGAGAAATACTTAATGTTTAGTGACCACAGTGAACCAAACCAGCATACATTCTTCTTATTTGCATACTTTTTACTTTACACAGTATTTAACATTATATTGTTGTTATGTAGTTGCATTTTCTACGCAATTATTTTTCCAGGACATATGTTCTGGAAATGCATGTGCTTCTTTCTGAAATGATGCAGTAGTTAAAAGTTAAAAGATGCAGCAAGAGCTGGTCCTTAGTCTCTGTGCAAAATTTCTGTGTTTGTTAATGGGAATTTTGTGATGAAGTGAGAACTACAGCTAATTATATAATAAAATGCAGATGTGACAACAGCAGAACAGTAATATGATATTGTGCCTGCATGTGGATGTGCAAATGCCAGACTCAAAATTTGTTTGTCGTAATTTGGAAAATTAATAGATGAGGCTACTAGAACTAAGTTACTACTTTTGTTTTGCGTGACAGCCCTTATAAGAGAATACAAGACTACTTTTTCAGCTACTGAGTCCCTGTCGTTTAAAGTAACCTACCAATTCAGTGAATTGTTTGAGCTATACTTAGGGGCTCACAGGCTATGATCTGTATTGTAATCTGGAGTGGGTTATATTCATTCCTGCAAATACACACGTATTCAGAGTTTTAGTATACACAGTAAGGAGGGACCTGCAAGCATCTTACTGTGACAGATGGCCAGTTCCAAAGCTGTAGGTCCCATATGGACAAAGACCTCAGAGAAACAGAGCTTCATCAGAACAAAAGAAGCTTCTGTAAGAAGGCAAGGTTGCTGCGGAAAGGACTATTTTCAACTAGTACATGAGGGAGGATGAGCTATCCTTAGGCCTATGTCTGTGGTAAATTTTCAAGAACTCTTGGAATAAAGAGAAAGTTTGAGAAGATTGGCCATAAGTCTAAAATAACTTAAAGTGTATCGAATGGACTAGCCATATAATATATTGGATACAAGTTTATTTTTCTCCCTTTCAGGTATATTTATGAAAACACATGCACCCACAAATATGTTGCCTGAGGATGAAATAATAGTAGGTGACAACTCTTTCCAAAAGAACTGCCTGTGTACTATGTTGAAACACAATGGTCACCTTCTAGTATTGAACCAAGAAAGAATTTCCTTTTTCAAGGTTGGCTATGTGTGATAAGGAAGCCCTGTATCTTAACATTATCTCCTAAGATTCACCTGCTGTTTATGGTGATCAGAAGAAGAATTAATAGAGTGTCAAAGTCTCTCAGCACCTCAGAAGGCCAATCTGACACCTGCAGAATCCTGACAACGTGGAAATGATTGGATATTTTGTGCCTTTGTGCTCTAGAGATGCCATGAGTGCTTTCCTGTTTGGACACTTGCTGTATACTATGTTGTGGCTGCTTCAGACACCTTTCAGATCCTACTTTCTGTCTTTAGTTTGGAGATTCCACCTGGAACACATTTGAAGTATGTGGACATCTTCAAGATATAGTCCTCCTTGTGCTGCAATTACAACTTAAGAGAATCAGAGAAAAATATACTTTTTCTTTTATTTTCCTGAATGAGGTTATGCTTCTGCTTCTTCAATGGTAGGACTTATTGCTTGAATAATTACAATATGTGCCAGATTTCTGAAACTGCCTACCCAATGACCATAACTGCCAAGTATATGCAGAGACTGTAGGAACAAAGAAGTGGGAAGATAATCTGCCTGTGTGTGCAATTACAGTAGAAGTCATTCATTCACATTGCATGAATGTAGTTTTATATATGCAATTATGGAAATCAAAGCCTAAGCTTGTACTGAGAAATGTAGATACCTCCTAACTGAAAGTGATTCCAGCTCTACTCTCTACTTCCAACTGACTGAAGAGCTTTTAAACCTCTTTTACTACATTGATTCTTCTAGCTGTCCATGCACACTGTGTCTTATAATATTATTCAATTGATCTACAGTTGCAAGGGCCAAAGTGGATTTCCAGAGAGAGGGAGAATAATTGCCCAAATTTATCAGTCATGTCAGATAAATGTCTACAACTCAGAGCGAACTCTTGTGAGTGGAGTTGGAGAAAGGAGTAATCTGGAACTCTTTTGAGTGTCTCATTGATGTGAGAATAGACGGAAGAAGCCCTTGTTTGGTGGTCCAATTGTTCAGTGAACACACACTGTCGAAGTTAGTGAAGCATATCCATTAATCTGTGTGCTACATGCTGAATAAAGGGATGAAAAATACTTGATTCAAACCACAAAATGATTTATTTGAGTTACAGCTGCTTTTTTTTTTTTTTTTTGAATCAGCAGTGGTTTGCTAGAACGTATTTTGTGTCTAGAAATTCTCAATCAACACTTTTGTGGGATTCTTTCTTTTGTGTGCATTTAGGCTGTAATCTGAAAGTGAATTTCAAGTCTGAATAATGTAACTACTAGTTCTGCTTTGAGTCTGTCAAGTGAGGAAAGCTATACCATAACCTTAACTTTGCCTATGGGCTTACAACAAAGTTTGACCATGGGAAAATACAGTTTGCTTGTGCCAGACATATGTCTAAACACCTTTGACTTAAAGAAGCTAATTCTGCTATTCATATTTGTGAACTCATTTCAAAAAGAATGTAAAGCCTTAACTCATCTCTCAAGGAAAGAGGGAAGAATATCAACTCCTGTACAGATAAATGTGCAATTACACAGTTTGCTTAGGGAAGGGGGAAAAACAAAAACAAAAACAAAACAAAAACTAAAAAAAAAAAAAGCAAAACAAAAACCCTACAGGTCAAAATGTCACTTTAGTTTAATAATCCCCAGTTTCTTTAGGAAACTTCTATTCCCAATAGATAAACAATGATGGCAGTTACACTTCAAAGTCACCTTCTTTAACTCTATTGCCAACAGCTCAAAGATTATTTGATTTGTGCCCTTAAAGACTCTGGCTTGAGCATCTCACATTTAAGTATTTCTCTCTAAGTAACATAATAGACCTGAAAATGAAGACATCCACCAATGCTAACAGAACTGAGGAGGACAAGTTCCGAACAGTTTGTTGAGATAATAATAACACTAGTATGGTTTGGCTTTTCCACTGCAACACAAAAAAGTAACACCACTAGAAATCTCTTCATCAGCAATCATTATGGATAGATATGCACACTTCAGATGGCATAGCAAGCAATAATTTCATACTTTCTATGAGAGACACATATCTCAGTCACTTCTCTATTTATTCAGGGCTATAGATAGACAATGAATTATATTAAATGTGTTTATTCTTTGTCTCTGAAAAATAGGTACGTTTAACAATCCAGATCATGTTACAACTTTAAAGTTTCATGCTACCTGGCCAGGAAAAGAACTGGGCCAATGTGATGGAAACCAGCAAGTGCATTCATCCTTTTCAGTTTAATGAGAGATAATATTCATTTTCTACACTTCAGCCTTGCTTTGAGGTATGGCAAAAGATTTCCATACCCCAGATAAGACCAGACTTCTTTGTGAAGAAGACTGATCCTCCTTCCCCACTTCCCCTGGGAGAGGAACTTCACCTGATGCTGTGAGCTCCCACAAGGTGTCAGATCCAATAAAAGACTCGGGCACAGCTGAGCCACAGGGTCTAGTCTTAGGTACATTCTTCCCAGCGTGGAATTCAGA
>NC_092520.1:187539603-187557103 GCF_037038585.1 Patagioenas fasciata | reverse complement strand
CCATCTGGATAGACATTTCCCTAAATCCTCATTTACAAGTTAAGAGTAAGAGCCTGCCGGGTTTTGAAATTATACTAATTTTCCAAATGGCCTCAAATGTCTGAAAATACTGGGACTGGTAAGCCATGACTGAGGTAGAACAATTTTCCCTGCTTTTCTCTCTGACATTTTGTGTTTTACTCATGAATTGCAATGACAAAAATGGATACAATTTTAGTTTTGTTGGGGAACTCCAACAATAACAAATAAGTTTCTTAAGGAAAAATAAAAAGGATTAAATGGCATATAATAAAACATAACTGAGTTTCTCAGGAAGTCCTCACAGAGACAACTGTTACTATTACGAAAGAAAACATTATGCAAAGTATTTATATAAAAATGCAAACCAGAATCTTTACACCTCTACAAACATTGTCAGCAAAATGAAAGCTTTTCCTCCAAAATCTTCCAGGGAAACAGCTAATTTCACCTCTAGATTATGTTGATTTATTTTCACCCATTATGCTACTTACAATGTGTCTTTCTAATTCTTTCAGAAGCAAAACTAGTCTTTGGAAGTGCCTACAGAAGAGTCTTCTCGGAGGGAAGTCTTCCCAACAACACTTTTCAACAGAATGGGCCTCTGTCTGAAGGACATTCTCCAGGAACCTGAAATACATCTCTGTTACAATGGTGAGCTTAGCTCTTCCTGCTAGCTGACCACTAAGCATTTTCTTTCCGTAAAAAAGCAAATAAGATTTTTTTAATATATTCATCTTTCATTTTTGCATTTCATTTCACATTTTATTATTCTGCCATGGCTTTTTAATCAGAAAACCACCAGCTTTATTTTTAAATTCCGAACTACAATTGCTGGTTGTTGGAAATGGCAAGCATTTAAAACAGCACAAATGAATTAGTTTTCTGGAGTTCTATCAATGTGATTATTTTAAAGTCATAGAAAAAATATTTGATCATAGTGGATTAATTTCTGATATTCACTAGACCAAGTAAGATCAGATACATTCAAGAACTATGATGTTACTTTGATCTAATCTGGTTGTACCTACACTGCATTTTCAAAACTCTCCTACAGCCATTGCTAGGACCAGACTATTGGTGTGGTAGAA
This sequence comes from Patagioenas fasciata, assembly GCF_037038585.1. Lineage (NCBI taxonomy): Eukaryota > Metazoa > Chordata > Aves > Columbiformes > Columbidae > Patagioenas > Patagioenas fasciata. The sequence goes on along the minus strand of NC_092520.1, from coordinate 187,555,994 downwards.
GGAGGAGCTCAGAAATGTGTTTTATCCTTTGCTGGAGCATGCTTGGTGCCTCAACAGCCAGGAAAGCAGCAGCCATCAGAGTGGCTGCAAATCAACCAGTTAGGCAGAAGGTGGGATGGCTGGGCAATGTGCCACTCTTGTGTTTGTCTTTCAGCTGCTTAAGACTCATCATCTCTAAGATAAAAATCATGCCCAAACCTCTACTCAATATGTGCATGTGGTCCTTTTTTAATCAGACATCCCCTCAATACATTTCCTGATAACTGAAGATTTCTAAGTTACTTCTTGTTATATAAATGCTGTGGGAAGAATGAGACCCCTCAGACTGCCCCAGTGAATCCAATGGAGGAGTCCATATAGACTTTTGCAGAATGGAGAAAAGCTCAAGCAGAATTCTTGCTCAGCTGCCATCAAATGCAGTTTAGCTATTGATTTCAATGAGGTCTGAATTTCACCCCTCAGAACTTCATATACTTGTTGTCGTAAGTACAATTTTCAATAAAAACTGTTAGATGCTTGTTTAGCAGGATCAGGGCTACTTCTTTAACCAGAAGTTATGATTGAAAACAACAATCTTCTTCCTCCAATGCATTGATTCTTGATGACATTAATGCCTAGTTTGACAACCTCACAGCTTGGATCCTCCATAGTATATTTTTTTAGCTAAAAAAACCTTTTGACAATATCTGTTCATCCGTATGCTAATAGAGTTTGCTTAAAATCAATGTCATGAACAGAGGTATTTCTGCTGGAGCTGATACCACCTGTTGACAGCTGGCTGAAGATTCGTTCGTGCATTTTACACAGGTTGTTGAATATGAACAACTCAGGTTGTTCACATAGTATTCTCATATATCACTCTATAATGTATTCATAGACAATTTTCCTATACTGAAACTATAGTCTTCATAAATGGCACCTATTTTCAGGGAAAAATATGTTGAGAAAAAGTTCTACAGGGTTATCTTTAAACAATACACTTATTTCTTCCACTTCTTCCCCCTTTCAGTAGGAATTCTTTTTCCAGCAGAGTGTTTCAGGCCTCAACTGTGGAGTTTTCTAGGAGAAACCCAGATTAGTTTTACTCTGTAGATTATATTATCTGCTACCAGATAAAGCAGTGTATCCATTGTCTGTCTGTTCTCATGAGGTTTTCCGGAGTCTTTTCCCCACCATAAATATGAACAAACCAGTCTGTAGTTTCTGATGATCCTAGCCCATTTTGCAGCCCTTTGATATCTACTTCTTACACATCTACTTCAAATACTCAGCCTCACCATACACCTCTGATTTCCTTTAGTGACCGGTGCCTTCCTCTCATACAGGGGTTTCTTCCTGAACTCATGTTGTTCTATAGTTTTCCTTCTTAGCCTTGAGGCCAACCTGGACAGTCAGAAAATATGAGGTAAGGTACCTTTTACTTAGCTGATTCATTGCACATCATTATCAGGTAGAAAAGTCTAAATCAATCTGATATTTATCCAGGAAAAAAAAAAAAAAATCAAGATAAAATCTTAGATGTGAATTGTCAAATTCACTCTGTCTGGATGGATGTCTGAGTTATAAGAAGTGGAAAATGTGTAGTCAGAACAATGAAGAAAACCACATTAAGCAAAAATGAATAAGGTGCCAAGGGTCTTACATAAGGGCAAATCATAACCAGTGCTCAAGGTGCAATGAATGGAGATATTGAGTAATAGGAAGATAAAGATCTAAATACAGACATTTAACCTCTGCAGGCCTTCAAGGGGCTTGTTCTATAGAAGCTAGATTATAGCTATATAAAGCTTAGACATAAATGAACTCTGGCACTATCAGAGGGGGTTTATTTTTTTTTAGATTAAGTAATTTTTGTGAATTCTAGTGAAAAATGGTGTCAGCTCAGCAGTCAGAGAAAGGGAGGGGAATGGAATGAATGAGGGCATCATCTTTCCAAGACTGTTAGAAAAAAAGCTGCATTGAGGTTAATGTCTCAAAAACTGAGGTTATAGTATTTCAGAGAGTGATTCCAAGGACCTTTATAAGAGGAGAAACTTTTGCCCTTCCAGAATAGTGAGATGCATCAAACATCCCAGATATTAAGCTAGTGGCTTAGTACAGAATTTTTTCTCTGTGTATGGTTAATGAGACTTTGTTAACAATCACCAGACCTCTTAGTGGCTCATTGACTATCACATGACAGAGACAGTGGCCTTAGATTTGTGTACAGCTCTGCATCCAGATTGCCTCTGGCTGGGTATGGCACAGGCTGAGTTAGTGAAGGTCCGTGGCCTTATTGGTGGTCTCCTGCACAACAGAGAGTGAGAACTTCTGATGCGACACTTCTCTGATGATGCGATCAAACTGCAGAGGGGCTATAACAGAAACATACCGGCATCTGCAGAAAACAACACAGTGGAAAAAGCACTACAGGCATGAAGATGAGTATCTCAAGAAGAAACATTAAACTAGGAATTGTCTAGATGTTAACAGTTCCAATTTTACGAGCATGAAAAATTTGTGATATACACTTCGTCATCTTCCTAGTAGACTCTACCCTTGTTGTTTGATGTATCTCAGTTGTAGAGCCTTAATCTGTATCAGGTGCTCTTTCTTTTCTCATAATAAAACCACTTTGTAGTGACATAGCAGAAGTTCATCTAGTTTTCTATTCAAAACTCTCAGGTTTTGACTGTGAATCTATGAGTTATTAACAAAAAAAAAAAAAAGAGGTGTAAAAAAGGTGAGAAGTAGGTTTTCTGTAAAAAATATTCCAACACCTATTGTTATTACTGAACATGGACACAAATTTTGGGTTTAATTCACAAGCTCACTTGCTTGAAGGCACATCCTGCAACCACTCTTGACAATATTCCTATATTAGTAGATGTAAAGAACATGGGCACCGTTTTCTTTATGGATAGCATCATGGGGTTGGAAATGAGGTGATTCCTTATCACTTTGCCTTGTGAATTCCCTCATGCTCGTAGAGATTCTCCTGCTTTCCATTAATTTATGCAAAGTGCTGTTAAACAAATCAGTACATATGAAGATAAGATAGCATAATGCACTAATATATTTTTGTTGTGATTCTGAAAATTACAGAAAGTAATGGTATAGCTAATCTGTTATAACTTTTTAATTAAATATCGTTTGTAATTACAAATTGATATTTCCAATCCATCCTCTCTTATGCTGATATTCCCTTGTGTTTGCTACCAAAAAAAGCTACACAGAATAATCTGCTTGGCACTACTGATATTCTATCGGTTGTCAGTTACATGATAATATTTTGATGCTGACAATATGCACCATGTAACTAAATGAAAACAGGAAGGAAGAAAAAATGCTGAAACTAACAAGTAATAAAGATATAACAGAAGTTTTGTGCCACAAAACTCTTAAAGATCAGCACTGAAAAATATTGTATTTTTTGTTTTCTTTAAAAGACGGAATTTAGAATATTGGAGCAGGGTTCCAAATATAACTCCAGATATACCTCTCAGAGCACAACAGAGTCTTTGATGCAGAAAGATGGTCCAGCTCTCAAGCCTGCTAGAGACTTAATAATTGTTGCAATTGTGCTGTCCAACCTCTCTGCCTTTCTAGGTCGGGATGGCTGATGCAGAAACTTAATGCCCTCAGTATTACAGGTTAGTGGACACGGGGAAAAGCCTGCTCTGCCTTTTCCCACCCCAACATGCAAGAGGATATGGTGGGCAAGGAGTAAATATTAGCTTAAATTATTTATTTTCATCCTTCTCATGTTGCAGACCTGAGATTTTGTAAGTTCCCTTGCTCTAATTTTTGTCCAATTAAAACAAAGTGTGTGAAATTAAAATCTCTTTGGTATTTTTATTGGGTTTTTATTGAGGAAAATGTGACCAATTTCCACCTCAAAACTCAGTTTGAAATCCACTCACAGCAGAAATGTAAGGGCTATAAAAATGGTCTTTGTAGTAGAAAAAAGCTTGTTCTCGCTGGGACAGTGGAAGTATAATGTTCATGGATTTATTTTTCTGTGATGGTCTGAATTCTTAAATACAGGACTTATAAAAATACATGCAACATACAGAATTTCTGATGTTGAAAGACATTGCTCAGTTTTTATCAGACATTTTACACCTTCTGAGCTGTTGCACTTGTACTCAAATCCTATTTTTGGAGCTTGTATGTCAAAACCTGTTGCAACTAGTAGTTTACCAGTCTTGTTTTGATCTCAGCATCACAATTACTTATGGAGAATCTGATCTGGAAAAATAAATTGTGGTATATGTAGATTGTGTTGCCTTGTGGGACTCAAATACAATTGGAAAAGACTGCCATGTGAGAGATAGTTTGGTGTGTTGTTTGGGTTCCTTGTCTGTTTGTTGTCTGGTTTCATTTTGTTGTTGTTGGTTTGGTTTTGGTTTTGGTTTTGGTTCCATTATAGCTATTTTAAGTAGTCATATGTAAAATCGTGATTTGAGTAATGGTTTGGTGACTTGGCAACGGTCTTGATGAGCAAGTGTAAAGTTCAAAACGCAAGCACTGTGAAGATGAGCATGTGTTTTGTTGGTGATACTTTGAGAAAACTGGTCTAGATTTGTGAGGCTTTTTTTGCCCAGCTGGATGTTAAACGTGACCAAGTGACCTCCGCATCCTTCCTTTTCTGTCCTTGCCTTCTATATTCTCTGGGGAGAATTTAGATGCCATAAACACCATACCTGTTGCACTTTCTCTCCCAGCATTCTCATCTCCATCAGCTACCCCTCTGTTGCCTCACAAAGTGTTCCTCTCATCCCATCATCAATCCCACACCTTTTTGCACCTCTCATCCTCATCACTGTGTTCATAGTCATGTAGCTTCTAAGTGAGGCAATCCTTGGCAGTCAGTGCTCACCGTGGACTCTTTAGTTGCAATGCGAAAGGGACTTCCTGGAAGCGGGGAGAATGGATGAATGAGAAGGCAGTTTGGGAATGGACAGGAGACAGAGGGAGGGATGTTTGGCTTCTAGTGAGAGAAAGAAAGAGACTAGTAAAATCATCCTGATGGCCTTCACATGCCTCTGATTTAAAACAAACTACAATACTTGAGAAAATGAGGCCTTTTACATTGCTGGGAAAAAAAAAAAAAAAAAAGGTAAGCTAATTTGTGTAGCCAAAAGAGAGGCAAAAGCAAACAATACATTGGAAAAGTATAGATATGATTATTCAATAGAAATTTGAGGAAATTATCCCAGCACAGTCCAAGAGACTAATGAGTCCGTATTAAGAAAATGACACAGTGCGGGTCATCCTATTATAAAACAGGATATTACAGAAATGGAGAAGGTGCAGCTAAGGGCAAGCAGAGTGCCACAGCAAGACAATGATCTTAGTTATTCAGAAAGGTTAGAGAAACAAGATCCACAGGCTAGGGAAAAGAATTGAGATTGAGATAGAGCATCAGCGAAGGCTGCCAGAGTGTTTTCATGCAATAGGTATAACAGCTTTGAAGACAATACCTACAAGAGGATATCTGAACTTGTGTCACTGCAGGTGTAGGGTACAAATCTGAGCAAGGGCACTGTCATTTAGATTTGTTGCTTTGCTCAATGCTTAATATATAATACATAATGAAAAAATGGATCTAAGTGGTTTAAAACATAGAGCCAATTAAATTAACACTTCCAAAAGAATATCTGAACATTTTTATAACATTCCTTACAAATTTTCTTTAAAACCTATGTGGTCTTATGTCTAGCCAACCTCATGATCAAATTTGGCTTTAGGATATGCCAAAAAATTAGACAGAAAATGTGACATAAACACAGAAGAATTAAGCAGGCAGGCTTTGTAATGTGTAATTCATCTCTTTCCAAAATAATAATGTGATCCATTTTCTAAAAAAATAATATAGTAGAAAATGGAATACTGCACAAACTTTACATATTAATATAGATTTAATTGTAAACATCCTGTAGTATTGAGTCAATAATCAAAAAAGGCCTATCCCATTCATCCTTTTTCAGGCACAAAAGGATATTTTGTTCAGTAGATGGTACTTCTATTTTCATGTATTACAATAATTGGGACTTTTTTGAATACGAAAACCTTCATGAGAATATTGATTAGTCCAGATTATTTTCTACACCTTTTAGAACTGCAATTGATACTCATAGCAGGCTTTTAATCTGTACTTTTTAAACATGTCTATACTTTGCAGCAATGGCAGCCTCCACTCGGTGGAGAATATCCAGCAAGGACATACATATGTAATCCTAGAAATACAATGTCAGCCCAATGGATAAGGGATATTCAATAAATTGTTTCAACATTGCCTTTTCACCAAGCAAGCTACATCCTTTGTCCTTGTTGGATCCCTGATAATTAGTCTTATCTATCTGTAATGCACTCAAGCTACAGCAACTAAGCATGACCTCTGGTGTGGAGACAATATGTATAATTTGTCTTTAAATTTATAAAATTTTACTAATATCATTAAATACAAAATGCTTATTTTATAAAATAAGTTTTTAAAGGTAAATGAAATAGCATTGCTTTTATAGAAAAGCATTAATTAGATTAATTAATATATATTTAGAAGTTTCTGCAATTAGTGGTAGGCAAAAAAACAGATTAAAAAGCATTAGCATTTTATTGTGTGCTTGGAAATTAAGTACCAGAAGGGTGTGCAAGTAGATCTGAATAAAAAAGAACTCATATGTTTGGGGAGAAAAAGTGATCACTTAAGAATCCATGGTGTGCATCTGAAAATCCCATTAGAGACTGTCAAGCTGCATTGGTCAGACAAAAAGAATATGAAATGGGACCAATTAATACCGATGCTGTTCAGTGCATGGCAATAGCTTCTAGTTCCTGATTTACAGAGGAGAATACAATTGAGTGGAAATGATTTTGATAAATTTACATTTCTGGCTATAAGTCATATTGTGTATAAAGAGATCTAGCCACTACGATTAGTGACTACAGCCTTCGATTCCCAGTCCAGAGTCTGGATGATATTGCTGGTTCTGTCCCTGATCTTTCTGATGACCTTGATCAGATGACTTCTCTTTGCAGGTACTCTGTTTCAGGTACTGAGTTTTGTTACCTCTAACTATTGTAAGCCTTCACAGTCTTCTGCAGAAGGTCTTTTTCTCTGCTTTAAACTCAAGGAGTTTCAAATTTATATTTTCCTGACACAGAAGTAAATCCTAATCTAACCCAAAATTTGACGTATTTGCTCAGCATGTTTCCATGTCCTTAAAACAACTTACTTGTAACAGCTATACATTTTTTATAGATTAGGAACAGAAAGCTTTAACATATTTTTTTTTTTTTCAAAACACTGAATAGTAGGTCCCTAGAAGTACTAAAAAGTGAAATTCCTAGTTCTGAATTAAAACGTAAATGGTATTCTACCTAAATAGAAGCAGCTTCATCTTCAGAGCTGTAGAATCTTCTGCCAAAAACATGCTTCAGAGGACTCTATCCTCAGGCATCAGAAAAAAAGGATGTGCCAGTCCTCTTTTAGGCTGTCTGGAACCTTCTCCACATACTTCATTGCTCAGCGTGACCAAACATTTGGTCAGTGATTGAAGTTACAACTCTGCAGGTCACAATGGGCCATTTGCCCAAAGATTATGTAGCCAAAGGTACTGCCTTCATGTGTACAATAAGACCATTGCACAGTCATTTCTGCTGTTGTACTACAGAGTAGGGAAGCCTTAGCTAAACAGCAATCTTCTTGTGACAGTAGAGTGCCCAATCGAGATCCATGGCTGGTGTATTTAAACATGTTCTTCAGCTGATTTTCAGCCAGAGACCTCCAAGGAAGCCATCCCACCAGGATTTGTGCTGCTGTGGGTACAGGGCTGCCTGTCTTGGACAGGCTGCCTGTTTTCCAGCGTATCACTCCTGCACAGGCACTGCCATGCAAAATTCCTACTGAGTGGCACCCTGGTCTGACAGAGCCACAGGCTGCAGCACAGGTCGATTGGTAAATAAGATTAAACCACACCACTTTGAAAGGGTTTGATTTTAATAACAAATAAGGAGCCTTTCACTGAGACAACATACCCCGTTTCTTTCATTTTTCCTCACTTTTTGGAGGGCTAGTGATTTAGGAGGAGAATTGCATCTTAGTTTTCATTTACCAACCAATAAAGAATTTTCCTACCACTACATTTAGAGTGTTCAGGGAGAGCAAGTCAAATGGAATGAAAACCAAAGCGCAAGCAGTGTTATCCCAACAGGCTTTTCCCCACATTTACAGCTTCTTCTGTTAACTCGTCACCACATTAGGACAAAATGTCATTTTGTCCTTGACTTACTAATAGAGAAGAAAAAGGGATTTATATGCTATCTGATTGGAAAATGTTCTAGTATTTGTCAGCCACCAGCAACTTTTAAATCCTCTACTGAGAAATAGTTTAGTAGACTGAATTTATGTCTGTTATTCAACACTAGAAGTAGCCTAGGAGAGCCTAGAAGCAGTTAGGACACGTGAAAGACTAATTTTTGCATTAGCTGGTCTCAGGTGATGATCAGACAGATAGACTACAAGCACTTCAGTAAAGAAAAATGAAACTCTGATGACTATATGATCAGACATCATACTCTTTCTGCTTGGCTAGTTAACATCCTATTTTCAGTACATAAATTCTACATTGCACCCTTTAAAATGCACTCGAAAGCATGTAACATTCACTCTGCCCTCTTTTCGCCATGTTTATGGACCATCTTGCTTCTAAACAGAGTTCTTCCAGCTGAGGTGAAACAAGATCTGTTTAGAAGTCAAAAACAGAATGTGGTTCCAGTGGTTACTCAGAGAAGTGTGCTATAACTCACTAGCGAGCAGCTGTGTATTCTGGTTTCTGCCATCAGCATGAACCCATATTTCACACACAGATTTTATAGTCACAAGTTTTGGTGCTCAGACTTAGGGTTCCGGCATCTCATTAAGTTTCTTGTATGTATGTGAGACCCCATTTACACTTCCAAAAAGTGACCCTTGTTTCTCTGAGTTGGTAACTCAGTTGAGCAACAGCAACAAAAAAACAAACCACATAATCCTGCAGTCCCAAATGCCAAACAGATACACCATATTATTTTCAAATGTGATGTTCCCTTCTTATCAGTGCAGTTGTGTGTCTTGCAATATCAAAGGAAACAGCAGCTTGACTGTGAGTGCAAGTGTCCAGCCTTTGGGATGCGGCAGTTGCATTGGCATCCAACTGCATTTTCATCCTATCTGGGCAGCTAATTTGGTCCAGACTTGAAAATGTCTGACTGTAAGGTGTCACTCTCTACATCTTGCACATTTAATGAAGAAACATTGTGCATCACTTTCCAAATAATCTTTCTTTTCACCTCTAACTTTATTTTCTAAGCAAAGTTTAATGGAAGAAATGATTGCTAAGTTAATGGAAACTAAAAAATGTGACGACCATCAGATAGTTATAAAAAACACAGTCAAAAAATGAAATTTTAACACAATAAATAAATAAAATACAGCTGTGCAATGCAAAGAAAAGCAGCTACAACTAAAATAAACATGTCTACCTTATCATTACTTCATTATTTTTCTCTTCTGGTTTAGACTTCTCACACGTATGTGAATGTATCTTCAGCCTTTGTAATTACACAATACTGATTCACTCCAGCTTGAGGATCTAGATCGTAGTCTTCCTGATTCTCACAAGCTTTTTCCTCTATAGAAGGATGCTGTCCCAATTACGTTGGATGTAAAGACTGAAAAAGATAGCGTTTGGAGGTGAAAAATAACATACAACAACCCTTTTACCCACTCACTTCATTGTGCTTAATTTTGCTTTTTCTGACACTCTGGACCTATTTTGCTACAATTTGGGTAGATTAACTGGATACCATTGGATCAACAAAAAATCTGATTTATTTTATTGCATTTTTCAAACAGAAAAAATATTAGTGATAGAATTTCTGCTTGAATGAAAGGGAAAAGAGCTGTTACAATCTCACTGCATGAAGGGAAAGAAGTTATATATAGAATGTGTATGCTAATGACTAGGAGGTGTTGATTAGCGTCATACTTTTATTTCACACAAAGATGTGTGAACCTTTCATAACAAAACTTGTAAGAGAGCAGAATTTGCCTCATTTATGTGTTTGTTTATAAAGTGAACCAGCAGTTTGCCTACGTCAAACTAACTTCCACCCCATCTCATAGCTGGGCATGGCAGGCAAGTTCGGAATCACAGCTTTCTCCTCTCTCCCCTTACCCCAGCCCCTGCCACCAGCCTGCCCAGTAGACATCACAGTATGTGTTTTACAACGTGTTAAAATAAGCACTTTTAGAATAAGCAGTCTGAGTGTTGCTCACATTTCCCTCAGCTTGGTGGGTACAGGTCGATGAGTTGGTAAATGGCCCTTACTCTCAGCAGGCAGCAGAAGGCTGAGTTGACTGGTAGCTCTGGAACAGCCAGGGAGGAGAAGCATCAAGATAATTTGAGATAAACCATTGGGTTGCTGAGGGAAAAGGCAAGCCACTCACATTCAGAAAGTATTTGACAAAGGTGGGCTTTTGAAATACCTCTTTTTTGCATATGAAGTAAAATTGCCATCTCAGCTTTACTTTATGCCTGCTCAAGATGAATTTGTTTCCGTAATGGCAGAGAAAGGCTTTTCAGAGGCAGATCTGAGAGTCAGCTGGAGTAGCTGAGGAAAGGCATTTCGCTCCTCGAGCTTAAGTGGGCAACTGTGTTCCATAATGGGTATTTTAGAAGAAATATGTGGTTCTGCATGCTTGTTTATACTGTGTTGAAGATCCTGTTATTGCTTTTGTTGGTGGAAAATTTCATTTGACAAAGTGCTGAAGATTCATCTTTATGTATGAATTTACAAGTATAGAGTGGGAAGCATAAAAAAATAATACAGAACTGAATACACAGAGTCACAGCACACAAATCAGAACATTCAGCAGTTTGGAAAAAAACAGGATCCATAATTTAAATTTTTCATAGTACCTATGTACTTGTAAAGCTTTAGCTTTTGTTCGTGATGATAAACATCAGGAAATCAAACTCACTAAAGAACAGGCTAAACATTTTTTAAAAACTCTGTTGCATAAGAGAGGAGGAGGTTATTGCTCACATTCAGCCAGTATCCCTGTGAACATGTAACATGTTCTCAACATCTCAATTTTGTATTCTAACTTTTACTGTGTGGTTATGGAGTAAAATGAGCTCTAACATCCATCTATGCCTGGGTTAAGTTAATGTTTGTGTGAAAGGTCATGGGCAGTTCGAAAAGCTGCCACCCCCTAAATCCTTGATAACACCCAAAAAATTTTAAGGGATACCGATTACTTCGATATTGTAAGTCACATTACGCTCTCTCTAGTTTTTGGAATAAACTATAATTTTCAAGAAATTGACTGTCACCTGAAGAAAATAGGCATAATGAAAAGGTAAAAAGCTTTTTTATTTGGGGATTCCAGCATTTCTTTCCTGAAACACTTCCATAAATACGATAATATCATCTGAAGAAGGAGCACAGTGAAAGCTCACAATGCAATTAGATTTTTTTTTTTTCTTTTAATGTTCTCAGGTAATGAAATTTCTTCCAGTTCATTGTCTTAATTAATTGGTCCTACTGACCTTACTTATCTCCAAATGCCACTTGTGATTCCTCTGTCCTGTTGTCGCTGCTTGGTCTCAGAGATCTGGCTTTCCTTCTCCACTGGACTTTATAGCTTTCTTCTACTATTTGAAATTATTCAATCTGCTGTCTCTTCCTATCTGATTAATTTAACAAGTATCCCACCTCCTGAAAGGGGGAGGAGAGATATGACAGTTCATGTCCATTCTGGATTAACACTGCATTTAGGCATACTGTTGTATGGTAATTACTAGAAATCAACGCATGTTGGGATGTCTGTGTTACGTATTCCACTAATCGAATAATGCTATTAAAATATTTCTTAAAGAACGCAAAAGTTGAGACACATTCTGAAAGGTTTACTGCAGATTTTGAGTAAGATGTATCCACTTCTCAAGAAACAAAATTACATGAACTGGCCTGTCAAGCATAAGAAATACCTTACAGTGGAAGCTGGAATGGCTTCTTAAATGGCATGAACATGGGAAAAATAGAACAAGTCTTGACATAAGAATCTTACCAAATTTCAAGAACTGCTTTTTACTTCATATATGAAACATGGTGGTGTTTTTGTTTTGTTTTGTTTTGTTTTGGGTTTGGTTTCCCATCTGGACACATATTTAAATAAACAGGAAGGCAGTATATAATGAAAGCAGTTTTCTGGGAGAAGAAAATCCATACAGGAATGATGGCATGAAACCAAATGGAAGATATAACTCTACCACTCCCCCAGGACTCAGGCTTGGGCTGAGGGAAGTCCTGCATTTAGTGCCCATAAATACCCACAGATGGACTCCAACATTTATTGAATCTCATTAACTACCGTGTGTTTCTGCTGGATACAGAAGTTTATCCATAGGTTATGCATTGTGGGCTCAGGGGTAGGGATGATACTGCAAAAAACCACCCTTCCTCCACCAAAACACTTAGGTTATTACTAACCTCAGAAAATAAAAATAGGATAAAAATGAATATATGACATAAATATTTCAGTGCCTGCCCTATATTCATGTATAATAAACAAAAAACAATCCTGAAATACAGTCCATACATCTGTCTGTTATGTGAAGCACAGGTTTCCCCTCTATGCTGGATCTAACTATTCATTTTACAGGAGAAATGTGACAAAAGGAATCAACAGAAAGACCCTGAAAATTTTAATCTATTTTTCCTTTCCCAGTACAAGACTTCTTTAAAGACAGGAAAGATGCTACTGAAATACAAAATGAACCATAAATCTAGGCGGTGTCGCTTCATCTTGTTTTGGTTCAGATCCACAAAAAAAAAAATTACAAAGCTACTTATATATGCATCTATATATAGGTACACTTATTAATGTTCACTGCATTAAAAAAATATATAATCTTAGCTTGATAGGGACTACGGGCAAAATGAGATAATATGACAATGTTCAGATGGAAAATATGAGTAAAATCTCTGCTAAAATTTAAAAGCATACAAAACATCACAGCATAGCTTTACTTTTGTCAGAGATTTGCTCTAGAAATGTGAACAATACATCAGTGCTGTAGGCTTTGGTAAATATCACCCATGCTCAGTTGCCTGTAATAGGTGTTCCAGACCTCAGGCAGTTTGGAAGCTGTAAGAATCTGCTGAAAGTTGTGTTGACCACACGATTACTAACACAAGTGGTAGTGAAAAGCTATAAATTTTTACTTTTATTTTTGCTTCAGCTTTATTTGACACAGATGGAGAGAATCTAATGAGAATATTACCTTTTGATACAAGAACTAAAAAACGTTGTTAATCTTCAGTAGTATTTTGTCTCTATTTTCTCACTGAAATTTTATTACCTTTTGATTTCTGCATTCTGATCCAAGGTACTTTCTTCCAGTTTGCCACAGACTATGGCTATGCTATGAGAATCAAACTTCACTTTGATATATTAGTTGACATTTTAGTTTATTTGGCTGCATACTACAAGGTTGTCTACCTCCAGGGGTCTTTAAAAATCTTACCTAAATAGAGAGTATTCACTGAAATTATTTAGAGCCACACTGTGCTTTTGATCTGCATGAACAGTTTCCACAAATTTTACTGATGTTTCACGCATAGGGTGTTAAATTGGACTGTAACAATAAATGCAGCCCCTATTATTACTGCTTGACTACACAATGGACAAAAATTCTCATTATAATTCTTAAAAGTTTAGAATAAAGATTTTTTTTTTAGACTAGCAGCTTTTCCTCCCCCATACTTCCCTGGCCCAATATTAATTTCTCACTCTTTCTGATTTTTTACTTCAGATTCAGTCTTCAATTGCTTCCAGTAGAAATGGTAAAACTTGCAATACAATACTTTAATTTATAGTAGCACTAATCAGATTGTCTGTCTTGTTATTCGCTGGCCCAGACTTTACACTGCTTAGAAGTAGAAATAGTAGAAAGGTTTTAGGAAACATCCTACTACCACACACAGCTGTTTCTGTAACTAGAGCCTGTTAATTTTTCTTGGTTTTCTTCAGTTTCAATGGATGAATTTTAGCTTCTCTTGATTCTCAGAGATTTAACATTGACACAATCATTTTTTATTCCATAATTTCTCAGACATGTAATTAAAGTTGAAATGTATCTTTTAAGAAATATGTTATGACTTACTTTTGACAGTCTGCTAGGGGATACCTAGATAACATTCCTCACATGCCTAGTTTTGTAGAGAGAAAGTAACTGAAATAGTTTGACGTTTATCTAATTTCACAATATTCTTGTTATTTATGCCTAATTAATTATAAGTAAAAATAAAGTTTGAAGGAGGACAGCTGTTGATTTTAGGGTCTTTTACTTTAACTGTGAAAGTATTTAGGAGCTCAGGTAAGTCCCGAGTATCATTAATACTTTTAATGGGACACGTGACCAATTTTCAACTGATTCCCCTTGACTTTTCTGTCCTGTAAACATCATATATCTGTAATAAATCTCAGGTCTGGGCTCTGCTCTCCAGTTTGCTGCTAAGTAAAGCCCAGAATTCAGTAAAAATAATGCTCCTCCATTAAATACATTGTTAGGAGAATATGAAACAAACAACTGTGACAGAGAATTTTAGTCCCCTACAGCAAGTGCAAGACTGTTGCAGCTCTTTCCTCAGGACTGTATTGACAGGGCTGGAGATGCAACTGAACACTGACAGGATTTAAGCAACAGATCCGTAATGCCGTATTCTCAGTCTGCATATTGCACAGGGATTCTCACCAGGCTGGTCAAACGAAGTCAGACTGATTGGAGTTTTCACTTCCTTCCCATGGACTTGTTAGCGGCTGACTGCAAATGCAGAGTTGTAATTTAACATTTGGTCTCTGGAATATATATAACATATGCTATTTTTTACAAAGAAAAAAATACAAGCAAGGAGGCCTATTTTAGTGGCATGAATGCACCTACAAATGGATACATCTATTAGGATTAAAAAATCTACATTCTTAGACACGGCTTCCTTTTGCTCTAACAACAGCGTCATTCAGCTTCTTAGTAAGTAAGTATCATAGTTGGGCTATGTCATCATTTTTCTGCTTTGTAGAGGTATTGAAGGAAAATATTTCCTAGCATACAGATACAACTGATATAATTGCATTGAGCTATATATATATATTTTCTATATTTTGAGGTTTTTTCTAATTTATTTAAGGGAAATTTACATAGTATGTTTCTACAGGTATTTCTTTTAAGTCCATACACAAGTGCTGTTTTGGGAACTTAGGCAAGAGATATTAAAGCATTCTGAGAAACCTGATCTAGTAAAAGATGTCCCTGCCCACAGCAGGGGGATTGGACAAGATCTTCAAAGGTCCCTTCCAACCCAAACCATTCTATGCTGCTATGATTAATTTCTAAGCTCTTCAGATAGATAGAAATACTTTAAGATTGCATTCCAATGTTTTTCTTGATATTGAAAGAACGCCACCACCACTTCCATGAAGTAATAAAAAAAAAATCCTTAAGACAAGCGACATTGAGGAGGCAGGTATCTGTTTTGTGCTGCTGGACTGTGGCATCCGGTATTTTGAATGAGTGAGTAGTGGACACATGTGCAAGTGGGTACACGCAGAATTTTTGAGTGGGTAAGTCATAAGGCACAGCTGATTAATTATGTTTCCATCTACTGCCTTCCAAAACCAACCAGCAAAAAACCCCAATATAAACAACAAAAAAAGCCTTACAAGGGATTAATTTTCTTAAGAATCAAGGTTGCCCTCAACTATAATTGTAAAAACAGAGCTTATCAATTTCTCTTCACACGCGAAAACCCCACTACTGCAGCCCGAAGGGTTAATGTGTTTAATAACGTGCTGTCTCTTGCAAAATAATGTACATGATGAATTGTGCTGTTGCCATTGATGGCTTGATTGTTTGCTGGTTTTTTGGATACAACTAGGTATGCTTCATGTATACCAAACTCTATATAAGAGAACTACAGCAAGGTACAGAAAATCTGAACTATTTAAGGTGGAAGGAAATTCTTCCCAGAAAGAATAAAACCCTGTGGGTTATAAATGGATCAAAAAGAATTATATTTTTTATTTATACTCCAGAAACGTAAGCAAGTGAATGAAATGGTTTCATATACATTTTTACATCCATAAGCAGTGAAAACACTGTTCATACATCAATTCTATAGCAAAATGTACATCCTTTTTTGCTAAATCTGCCAAATTTAATGGACAAAACCCTCCATAGTAATTTGAACTCTTGAAATAACAAGGGCAAAGTGGGCTACTGGTTAATAGCTTTAGAGCAGTAATAAAGCTACCCTTCCAGAATGCACATTAATATTAGAGCATGCAGGCAAAACAATAC
>NC_092520.1:187509603-187532103 GCF_037038585.1 Patagioenas fasciata | reverse complement strand
AGGATCAACTATCTCTAAATTCTTGTTAAAACAAAACTATTTTATTCAATACCTTATTAGGACCTTTATTCTCATGTCATTTTTCTAAGTAGTCCTAGCATACATACCTACAATTTGCCTCGAATTAAAGCATAATAGCTTTAATTTTCATTGCTAGAAGAATAAATTGAAAAAATATTAATTGAATCTACAAAACCAGATATAAATATGAAAGTCAGCTCTTCTCTTAGTTGAAATAGATATAAGTGCAGTAAAACTCTTAATATACGAAATGAAATAAGGTAAAACCATAACTAGTTTCACTGTATATAGCTACTGCTTCACAAATAGAGTATACAAAATACAATAATATTTAGCAGTCAGCTACAACACATGACTTTCTTATAGCTAGAATTCAAAATCAAGGTTACTATCCAAGGATTACTGGATTACTATCCAGGTCAGCATCCAACAGGCTACTACACAGTAGCTGACAAAATAATAAAGAACAAGACATACTGCTTGATTCTCCTTGCAAACTTAAAGTCGCCTTAAAGATTAAAAATGGAAATTGAGCCTAATCTCTTACATCTCACTGTTGCAATGGTTCTAGCAGACACCTGAGTTTTGGAAGACCCCGAGGGTGAGCTGAGGTTATGCAGTATCTACAGTACACAGACTGTACTGAATTTGAATGTAACTGTTAGGACCCACAGGCAACAAGGTGCTGCAGTCTCCATCTAAATTTAACTTATTTGTTCTTGTTTGTTTGGGAGATATGTTGCAAGGGAATGTGAAGTCCGTTAGAATTTTTTTTTATTGCAGAAAAACATTTGAACAGTATCTTCTGAAAGGAGGAGAAAACCCATTTATCCCTTTTGAAGGCAATACAAGTAATTGTGTGCCTTGAGATTTAAGAGGTCTCTGATAAGGTCAGGTTTTTTACTTAGTATCTGTTTTCAAACATTTCTAAGTGTTGAAGAGAACTTCTGGACTCCATTTAAGCTTCAAATTTCAGATATTTTCTTCAGAATTGTAAGCAACTAGGTTTTTTGATGGAAGTCATATTTGCCATATTAATTACTTCCAGATGCTGCAATACTATTTTTACAATATTCTTTTACAATATTCTGTCCCCTATGTTGCTCCTAATAAATCATATTTGTGCACTGGTATATCTAGCATATTCCTTGATCCATAGTGCCTCTCAAAGGTCTGTACCAGTACCAATACTATTTAATATCTTCACTAATGACAGGGCAGTGGGATCGAGTGCACCCTCAGCAAGTTTGAGGATGGCACCAAGCTGAGTGGTGCAGGCTGGAGGGAAGGGTGGTCATCCAGTAGAGCCTGGACAGACTTGAGCAGTGGGCTCATGTGAACCTCATGAAATTCAATAAGGCCAAGCATGAAGTCCTGAATCTGGGTCGGGGCAATCCTCAAAATCAATACAGACTGGGGGATGAAGGGACTGAGAGCAGCCCTGCAGAAAAGGACCTGGGGATACTGCAGGACGAAAAACTGGATATGAGGCACTTGGCACCCAGAAAACCTGTTTTATCCTGGGCTGTGTAAACTGAACCATGGTCTGCAGGTTGAGGGAGGTGAGTGGAGTCTCCTTCCCTGGAGACATTCAAAGCCCGCCTGGACACATTCCTGTGCGACCTCACCTAGGCGTTCCTGCTCCAGCAGGGGGATTGGACTAGATGATCTTTTGAGGTCCCTTCCAATCCCAAACATACTGTGATACTGTGATACTCTGCCCTCATGGGACCCTAGCTGGAGTATTGCTTTCAGCTCTAGGGCCCCCAGTACAAGACAGACATGGACCCATTAGAGTAGGTCCAGAGAAGGGCCACAAAAATGATAAGCCAACAGGAGCAGATCTCCTATGAGGAAAGGGTGAGAGCGTTGTGATTGTTCAGCCTGGAGAAAAGAGGGCTCAGGAGTGACCTTCTTGTGGCCTTTCAGTACTTAAAGGGGGCTTTTGAGAAAGATGGAGACTTTTTACCAAGGTCTGTAGTGACAGAACAAGGGGTAACATTTTTAAACTTGAGGAGGGTAGGTTTAGATTGGACATAAAGAAGAAACCTTTTACAGTGAGGGTGGTGAGACAATGGAATAGGTTGCCCAGAGAAGTTGTTGATGCCCCATCCCTGGAAGTGTTTGAAGTCACGTTGAATGGGGCTTTCGGCAACCTAATCTAATGAAGGATATCCCCATCCATGGCAGAGGTGCTGGACTAGATGATTTTTAAGTGTCCCTTACAACCCAAACCATTCTATGATTCACTGCTATGCTTTCCTTTCCATGCTTAAAACATTCTGACTACAGATCTTCTACTTTTTTACCAAATTAGTTCAGTTCCTTTAAGGGTGGTGCACAGGTTGTTTTTATTGCATTTCTGTGGTTGGAGTGCAGCCACTGTACAAACAGGGAGGATAACAAGAAATGTCCTTTAAAAATGCACTACACATTCAGATACTTGTTCCTCTTTGCTATAATTTTTTAGTATTGAGGACCTCTTTTTTGCAACGACAGTTCAAAGATTATTTTGATGACTGATCTGTGAAAGAATTAATAGCTTAGAAGACTAATAAGGATAGAAAACTTTCATTTTTGTCAACTATACTTTCTTCAGGATCAACAGTAAAGCAAGACCAAAATCGAGCAGTTCAGTTGTCCATACAAAAATAAATTTCATAGGCTTTTTTGCCAGCAGCTGAAGAATACAGCTCATAGAAAACATCGCCATACAAACATCTCTTTCTGGAAGTGTCAGCACAAGGAAAAACACATAATCTCTTGAAACTAATATTTCTCTTAACTCCACAGTTTGTTTTTCAAAATCCAAGGTTGAAAGGCAAAGTTGAGGCATGTTGGTAAGAGATGTAAAAGATTTTACATTTATAGGGGTTTTTTATGTATATTCTGAGGAGGAAGAAACTACACAAAATATATGTGAAAGCCAAAAACTTCTTTTTTTAAATTCTCTGTAAGCAAAACAAGATTTGAACACCCATCTTTTAAATTGCTCAATACATTCTTATCTTGAAGACTTTCAGTATAGTACAATATATCCCAAGATATTTATTGTACATAGAATACAAAATATTGAGATTGGTATTTGTAGGTAACTAACAAGAAAATGTGTGTTTCAAGAGACAAACATATTTAAATCTTTATCTGCAAAATGCTACACTACGATTTTGTTATACAATGTGAGCTGTGTACTAGGGACAAATTTCCATTTGAAGTGTTGAGCATTTAAGCATAAATTCTGAAGAAATATTTATGCCATGTCTTTTTATTAATAACCATGCTACTCAAATAAATCCTAATAACAGGTCATAGCTTAGTGATTTCTGACCTCTGATCAAAACTTACTTATCTACTACCTAATTGGAATCTTAACAAAGATCAGTATGGTTCCTTGATGGACCCATCCTGGGTTCAGAACTAGTCGGTATTTTTATATTAATGACATAGAAGATAGAATAGAGATCATGGTTATTACCTTGACAGACATAACAAAGTAGGAGGTAATGTAAGGACATTGGTGAAGATTATGAGATTTCAAATATGTGACAACTTGAGAAAATCAAGCCAGAGGTTTAGAAGAAACTATTACATGAAGAAAGGCTGAAACAAGGATGTCTTAGGTTAGAGTAAGAGCAACAGTCAGATGCTGGAATTAAAAATTAGTACAGACCAGCGGATCAGGCTGCTTGGGGACCCTTGGAGTCCCCATCCTTGGGGACCTCTATGAATGGGTTAGACACACATGTGTGAGAAGTGAGTTCAGTCACTGCTAACTCTTCGGTAGAATAAAGGGATGATGACATCATCTCTTGGCAGGCATTATTACTACAGCATGTCCAAATAACCTTATCAAAATGGCTGTCTCCTACTGAACTAGACCTCTACCTGAGCTCAGGACTAACAATGCAGTATAACCAGTGAGGAGATGCCTGCAGCAGCAGGAAAAATAAAATAAGGCAACACTAAATTATTTCAAATAACTTTTTGGTAAAAACACAAACAAATGAACGTGCTCATTTCCATGGATCACCTTCTTTACAATTGGTGGATCTACAGTTAAAAAAGAAAATATTCGTTGTACCTCAGCATTTTCAAAATGAAATTCTCTGTGAGAGACCTTTGTAACATAAAAGAAGGATTCTAATAACTTGTAGAGTTACCTGCTCATTTGAACACATCACTTCTTCCTTGTTCACAGATCACAGAACGTGAAGTTCCTCTGTCTCTGTGGCTGCCTCAAACATTCACTCTTCTTTACATGGAGATTTTTCTCTCACTCCTGCAACTGGCAAACTGCAACTACACACTCTCATGTTCTCACACGTATACTATATGCTTAAACCCACCATCATTTACAGCGTTTAACTGGAACGACTGTTAAGTGCCAGGAGACAGGTAACAGTTGCTGGACACTTACAGAGGCCTCATGAAGACAGTTTGTAGGCTGCTGGAGAAGAGCTTTGAAGCTTCAAAGGAAAAACAAAGATACCAGGGCAGGCAGCTGAGGGACAAATATATACTAGGAAGGAATGTATAAAGCAACTTCCAAATATTTAGAGATGAAGACAAATTCCCAAAGCCTACAATAACTTGTCTGATACAAGGTGAATTTGTCTTTTGAGTTTCGCACAAGATCAGTTTGATTCTGCCTTGGGAAAACTTGTTTAGTATAATAGCTACTAAAATCCTGCTAAAATCTAGGCAACGGCAACAAAACAAGTGTTACATCAACTTTTAAACATTAGAATGTATGCTGTTGCTGACAAGAAAACAACCAGATCCTATAACCAAGTACATGATTTCTTAATTAAATGGAGTTGAGCTGGTGTCAACAAGGAGCAAAGATACTTGATACAATATTCTCAATTATGGATAGCATGTTTTCTACAGAGGTTTAATGTCACATCAGCTTTAATGTAAGTGGATACGAAACCCAGCAAAACAGCAGTGAGAATGCAGGACAACAAAATATAAATAATTACAGTAAACAAGGTTTGGATTTGGTTAGCAGAAATAGCGCTCATTCCAGGCTTTGAATAGAAAATACAACTTTTCTTTGGAAAAAATACAAAGGCAGACAATGCCTTTTGTAACCACTAGAACTGAGTTACTACAGAGGCCTTGAGCTCTTCCCTTCTTCAAAAACAAATATTTAAGAATTTAAGTTTCCCCTTGTTTCTTTCATCCAGTTCTGTCGAAGAAAGAAACAGAATTAATTAATTTCTTATTTGTGTATGTGAAAAAGCAAAAAAAAAAAAAAAAAAAAAATGAAGTGGGGTTTGGTGTGTAATTCCGAGAGCTGCCTGAGAAGTGCCACGACCCCTCCAGGATCCGATCCCCAGTGGAACAAATTCCACAGTTTAGATCTCAGTCCTCTAACCATTGTTGCCCATATCCGCCCAAAATCTTTAATGTTCTGCTAAAATAATTTAATGGGAAGTGCGGTGGGACATTGTGATTGAAAGAGATACAGTCTCTCAGACAGTTAAGTCAATGTAATGACTGGCACTGAAAAGACTTTGCTCTTGCCTTAGTATTGAAGAGGTCGTAGATGTTGACAGAGAAAAGCTGCCTTGGTCAATGCGCTTACTGTGAGCTTTGTAGCCAAGCATATGGTCTGCAGCATGTCATACGACTTTTTTAAGATCTTTCAGTGCATTTTTATTTCACACAGGGGTTGCAATAATCAGTCTCAAGCCATGAAAGGGTGATTTTTTTTCTTTTGCTGGGTTGCAGCTGAAAGTATTTTGTATTGCTATGGTGACTTAGGCATCAAGTAACACCAGGGAGTTTCTTACTTCGGTTTTGAATGGCGCAGAGGGCAATAAATTAGATCATGTCTTGAAGTCCCTCCCAGGCTTATTTTCTATGAGACTTTAATTTTGATACTATTGACTCACTAGCTTTCCTAATGACTTCATGTAGAAGTATATAAAGATGACGAATTTTCTGGAACTCAGTTGAAGAAAGTTTTCCCAAGGGAATCTTCGGGACTGAACAATTTCTAAGCCATATGTGGTATGACAACCTACGTTGATTATTTCTTTTAAGATTTTGCTTGCCTGTTAAATTAATAAAGATTTTTAAAAGTTAAAAAAAAAAATAGGTAGCTCCCAAACAACTTCAGCTGTTTCCCAAACTAAATCATGTAGAGTTTGACCCATTCTTCCTCACATTTCTGTAGACAACCTCAAGCCCAAAAACACTACATCTTCAAAACCAATTGGTTCTTCAAATTGTACTTTTTCTCCACTACATTTACTTCCATTAGATCGGTTATGCTTCAGCATATGAAAGAACAAACCAGAACATGTTATATTTGTGTTACACACTATCTTTTATGGAACTCCACATTTCCATTGTACCAGTGTAACTTTTTTACGTTAGACACCTGCAATTTTTATTTACATTTTTACTTATTACCCCCACTGCCCTCAATTCTTTCATGCTGTAGGCATCCTGAACTCCAAGTGCAATTTTGATTCTGCTACACAAAGTGTTCCATGTATATTCTGGGAGAAGACATTAAAAAGATGCACCACTACAGAATTTTTCAAACTCTGGAAGTCTGAAAATTTTTGTGTCCAGGTCAACAAGGTAAGCTATTAAACCACAAAGCATACTGTGTTCAAACTAATTAGTTCTGTGCATTTCTATATTTCAGTATCTGAAGAACATTTTTAAACTTTATTTTTATCTGAAGCATCTTGGTTTTCTAGAGATGTTTGTGTTAACATCTCACAATATATAAAATATTTTCCTAGTTTAACCTCTTGACACATATTATTTACAATTTTTATTTCCGTCAGACCCAGTGTTCTTAAAGCTGTGATTTTCATTAGACTTTTCCACAAAAATATATTTGGTGAAAGATTATTTGGTAAAATAATAATTACTATATCACAGATGCAGTAACTGACCTTTTTTTTTTTTTGGTAGTAGTATTAGTAGCAGCAGCAGTAGTAGATCTGGACTGGTATTCCCTCAGGAAGAGCTGAAGAGCTGTATCTCATCCTGCCAGTACAGCTCTAGGTCTGGAGGATATTCCACAGCAGTTTAAAGAGAAAAGCTCTCCTTTCCAATCCACTGTTTCAGATCTACAATTTTTATATTTATGCCTTGGTAGGCAAATGGAGACAAATCCTCAAATCCTACAGTATTTTCAATGTATCTAATTCTATTACTTTGTCTCTTTACAATTTCATGCTATTATAAAAAGTTTATTATTTTTCATAAGTAGAAGAGAACTGTTTATTGACATGAAAATGTACAGCCACTTAGGGAGATACTAATCCAAATATTGAGAAAGGAAGAAAGCGTATTAGATGAGTAATTAAATACAAATTCAGTAATGCTACAACTGTCGCAGATTCCATTATTATTTTTCCTTGAACATCAGGAATCACTTCCCCCATGTATTTATCACATATACTGAAAAGCTGAAGAAGTGCTATTATTTCTAGATAAAATAATGCCTATATGCAAATCTCTAGCAGGGAGGATGGTCCTTTTGTCACATATCCCTGTCAAGCAGCTGAGGGTGCGTTACCTCATTTTGCTAAGGAGAGAGTGAGGCTAAAACATCCTGGTGAAAGAAGACTGGAAATGTGATGCCTATAGAAGCCCTGTGCCTCAGCTGGGGGTGTTTCTGGATGTGCTTTGTCAACCTGCCACTTTCAAATTACACCCTTCCACCCTGGGCCCTCCAAGGGCCGTGCTGAGAAAAAAGAGTAGCAGCAACCTTTTCTTATCTCAAATGCAACAATGAAGCACAAAATCCACCTTCAACACATAATTCTTTTCATATCTATCATCTTATCCATCACTAAGGATTTCAAGTCTACTGTGGTGGAGCTGGGGGCTGCACTGACTTGGTGACAGAAAGCAGGGGCAACAGCCCCACTTGGCAGGCATTGCTGTGGACTCTGACAGGGGAAAGGAGT
Source organism: Patagioenas fasciata (assembly GCF_037038585.1). Classification (NCBI taxonomy): domain Eukaryota; kingdom Metazoa; phylum Chordata; class Aves; order Columbiformes; family Columbidae; genus Patagioenas; species Patagioenas fasciata. The sequence continues at coordinate 187,524,139 of NC_092520.1, read as the reverse complement.
GCACTGGAATAATTAATTAAGCCACTAAATTTTGTCTTCTCTACTTCATCACTAGAGGAGGTGGCGTAAGATGGTGTCCATCAGCCCACACAGTTCCTCTCAATGGCTCTCCTACCCTTACACATATCAACTGCTCCCCCTAATTGGACATCATCTGTAAACCTGATGAGAAAGAGGTCCATCCTCCAGGACATCAATAAAGATGTTAAAGAGGACAGGTCCCAGAATATTCTTGTGTCCTAGGAGAAATCAGAGAATACTCAGGTATTGCAAATTTAAGACCAGAGTAAAAGGCAAGAAAAATTATTAATTGGATGTGAAGATCTAGCATGAACATGGCAGAGGAAAACTACTCTGCATGCATATGTATCTCTAATATCAGAGGGGAGGGAGACAGCAGGAAGATACCCGTTGTTATTAATATCTGAAAATTTGAACTAAGTAAACACATGGTATATTTTAAAGAGAAGAATACGCCACAAGCAATATAGGGTGTCTGAAAGGGAGGTATGAAGGATTAAGAAGGTAGTTTAAAGCACAAAATCCCAGAAGAAAAGAACAAGTGATTTTATCTATATCTTTTGGATTTTAGGTGAATATAGATAGCAGAAAATATTAAGGCATTACACTTCTATTAACAGAAAAACAAATAAAACCCCTACAACAACAACAACAAACCAAACCTTAAAAAAAATTACTCAGAAACTCACTGGTTAACAGGGTGTTCCCAATTAGTTCTGCCACAACTCCAAAAATATTTTCTTGCTTGTATTTGCACAGACAAAAGGGTTCTGGATTTCAACATTAGCAATTTTGCTTGTGTTGTAGACTGTACTAAGACTGCACAAGTTTTCAAAGATCTAATAAAAAGATTCCAGATCTGGAAGAACTTCTTGTCTTATTTGGAAAAAAAAGATTTTAATGAACTAAAATTGAGAAATGAGGCTGTAAGCAGTCACAAGAAAAATCAGATGGAGATTAGGAGTGATTAGGAGTGACTGAAGGCTGAATAAGAAATTAGGGAAAGCCAAAGACATGAAGACAAATGGTTTCCTGGGATGAAATCCAGATCTCATTTAAGTCAATGGCAAAATTCCCCTTGACTTCACTAGGGCCAAGATTTCCACTTGTGAAGTTCATTCACAGCAGAATATGTAAGTGAAATATGCAATGCATCTGACAGAAGGCTTAGGGAGAACGGGGAATGACCAAAGGTGATACACATAGTGAACCATGTATTTTTCTACTAGACAAATGAGGTGGAATAACAAGTATGTATAAGATCACTGACTTGACTTGCCCTGCAAAACTTCTAAAAGCAATACAACAGTAAACAAGGACATCTGATGGATGGATTTTAACTTGCAAATCCTGTGAGAAACTTCAAAAATCTAACTCAAATTAGATGCAAAGATTTGCCAGTAATAGAATTAGGTGGATGAAGGAAGAACCAAAGATTATTTCACAACATGGAGGTCAGTTAACAGTAAGAATTCTCTAAGATCCTACATTTGATTTCTGTTTTGAACATAATTATTCATACCCCAGAAGAAGATATAAACAGAAGTAACAACACAATATATTTAAATTGATCATATGTCAAGTTAACTGTGACAATCCATTTACTGCTGACAAATAAAAGAAATAAAACAAACTACCCACTTGCATTTGTCTGCTGTAACCACTTGGGAAGTGCACGTTATTATGAATCCCTCAATGGCAACTCTGCTTAAGAAGTGAAACCCCAGTATGTTAGACTAATTAGGAGAGAATAATGACAGTAAAAATAACAGAAAACATGTATATGTACTTACAGTAGGCCCTCACTTCAACTAGAACATTCAATGTACTTAACTACCTTTCAGCTATTATTCACTCTTCTCAAAAACAATATACCAGAATCCAGAAAAGAACAACAGAACTGACCTATGGTATGGCAAACATATCTGTAGGAGGAAGCATTAAAAATGATAGGAGTACTTTGAATTTATTTAATTTAGCTCTCCTGAAGTCAACACAAGAGGAGTAGTGGCTTGGAGATACGAGTGAAGTGATATACTAGAAATTTGGAAATCAGGAAAATACAGGAAAAAAACCAGAAGTTGACACTTCACCTTATCCACATTTAAGGGCTGCCCAATTTAAGATGGCATACTTATGATCATTTTATCACTACAGTTATCCCACTACTAAATTATTCTAATATAAAAATGCACAGAGTTACTGCTAAAGAAAAGTTTTTAAAATACTCAGTAAGTTACACAGCTGTGCATTTTTAACTTATTAAATATTTTTTAAATAGGATTAAAATATATAAGTATTCAGTAATTCTGAGACACCGCCTGTCGTTACTCTACAGGAAAATGGTTTAACAGATATTGACCCTCACCCCACAGAAGCCAGCCAGAGATCAGAAGCAAACCTTGCATTTTTCCTTCCTATATCACAGACACTTCCCAACTCAAGGATGATTTTGTGCAGCTTAGCTACAAAACACACCAATGCATTTATTCCTAAAGTTGCTGGAGATAGTGTTTGGTGCTTCTCACCCTGCCCAAGCACAAATAAATACAAATTGGTGCACTTTAAATTAGGGACAGTTAAAACTTGCAGTTTCTATTTTAAGTTAAGTTTGAAAATGGACATTGGTGGCAAATGAGAATGAAAAGGAAAGTATGTAAAGCAAGTTTTTGAAGAATTTCAGCTTTATAGCAATGAGTCAGAATTGGAAAAATGTTGAAAATAAAAATAATCAAAAACCAACCACCAAGCATGTCCCTGTCTTCCTTTTAGCTTTGTACAAAGAAATTTCTGAAGAATAAATTGATAGAGACCCACATGATAATTTCATTTCCTTTTAACAAAAAAAAAAAAAAAATCTGTGATCAAAAATGGGTAAAGAAAACATACAATTTCTTTTCTTAGATTTGAAACTGATAATTAAATTGACTAGGTCTTTGTTTTGTTTTGTAAATTTGCCAAGACAATAAAGAGGCATACCCTATCTGCACTGATATATTATCAGCTATGAATGTTAATAATACAAAAATAATCAGATGAAATCTTTCAACTGTAGATAAAGAAAGGATCTTTCTGGAAAACTGACATATTAACAGTATTTTTTTTCTTTTAAATATCAAATGAGGCTCAAAACTCATGCAGAATTAGCCCTTCCTACAGGATCAAAATTTTTAGGGATCAAGTTCTGATTAAGAATATGACATTTTACATAGATTTTCTGATTCTCATGACTCTTAGTAAAATTCCTAACCTTGACATTGGCTTGCTCCCTTTGGTGTCTAAACAAATGTATCTTCTCTGTGATACAACCACAAAAAAAGTAGGAGCTTGACTAGGAATTAGCTTAGGGCACAGGTCTCTGAAGTCTTTCAAAGCATCAACTGTATCTAGTTTAAAAGTCAAAAGTTAACATGCTAAACAAAGAAGAGGATTAGGGAGAAAGAGCACAGAAGTTTTTAAGGTAAAAATTCAAAGGAAAATGACAAAGTGTGATAGCTTTGAGTGTCTGAATATTTTTCGGGTTGTTGAAGAATCATTGAAAAAGAGCGAGCTTGAAAACAACAAAGTTTAAAAGAGGCTGTGAATATGGCATGCTCTGTAGTACCTAATGGTTGGGAAGTTTTAAAAACTGTACCTGTTACGCAGAAATATAGCAGCAACAACTAAATATCTCAAGTGTTATTTGCAGGTTAGAGAGAGAGAATGTTCTCTATGCAAAATGTGAAAACCTATTCAAGGATCCAGGAAAAGCTAAGGGAGAATCTGGACTGTACTATGTGTGTTTTTCATACATCTAAATATAAATACAGGCTATAATAAATTGTTTCTCTATTTCTATTGAAAACTTTTACATCAGCAAAATTCTACTATCTTGGAAAGCATTTGGCTGATCAGATATTTAGAGGCCAAAAGGTTGAAAATAAGTTCTTTTACAAACACTTCCTGTATACTTTTGTGAGATTTTATAAGCAAGTAATATTTTTTACACAGTTGCACAGTGGTTCAACAGTCTCTCTATGTTGGTCCACATATCAACATTTAATTATCCTACAGGCAGAAAGATTTTCTTTTTTCTTGTGTCTACCCTAACTTTTCTTGCTGAAATACTAACCAATTATTTCTTGTCCTGTTCCCAGTGGAGAAGGACAAGTTCATTCCCATATTCTCCATATAGCATTCTGAAGACTATCATCCATTTCCCACTCAGTTTGTCTCTTTTTCACAAACCTACTATTAATATTTTTAGTCCTTCCTCAGGCTTCAGAAAAGGCCAATCAGAAGAACTAGGTGGAAGACAGAGAGAGCTTGCTTTTATGTACAGCCTTCCTGTTCAGGTTGCTCCCACAACCACATACCTTTGCCAGCGCACATTCAGTTGGTGACCTGCTACAATTTCTAGAGTCTTATGAATGACTGCGTATCCAGTCATCACCACCTCATCTTTACACCAATGATTGCTCTTACATGTTAACACTTCAAACTTATTCTAACTCTTCCCAGAACATTTCACCAAATTGTTAACAACACGTGAATACTAATCATGCCTTTCATTTCTATGCTATTACAGATTTAAGATTTGGATGTGATAGGCAACATACCTGAAGAATATGTTATATCTTTATGGTCTCTGCAAGAAAACACAAAAATAGTCTGTATGCAGATTGAGTTGATTAAGAGATATCTGAGATATCACAGAGCCTAGGTTAACATAGCCTTCCTCTTAAGTGCTTACTTTGGCTTGTGCTTAATGCAAAGTTCTGCTTCACCAGACAGTGTATTCCGGCCAAATGAAATACATTGTTCTTTACTACATCTGTAAATATCTAGCCACAAAATAACAACAACAACAAAGTTTTAAATTGTAATTATAGTAACTCCAGATGGACACAAAGATGTAATTATTTATTTCATGATGTCATGAATAAAAGAGCATGCACAGTAATAGAACGCTACTTGACGAGTCCTCATCTCAAGTTATTTCACTGCTACCAGTCATAGTTTACCTTTTCATTTAACACATCTACAGTGCAGTCTAATGCCAACTGAACACAAGAAAATAAATCCGAACTAAGTAGTTTTATGGAATGGCTACTAGAAAGATGAGGACAGTCTGCTGTATCTGAAAGAGCCTGTTTGGTCTACCAAAATAAAACTTCAAAGTTCACAATGTGCTCTCTGCAACACATTTGAGAAACAAAGAGGAAGAGTAAGAAAGACTATGCAAGCTAGAAGATAGCGGCTTATAATCAAAGGAATGAAATTCTGCAATGGCTTTCAAATTTGATATGGACTATGATAATTTTAGGAGAGGAATTGTATGACATAGTTGCTCACAACATTCCTGTGTTATTCGAACAAGAGGAGATAAAAGCTCAGAGAGCATTTTTCAGCTGTGATGTCCGATAATGCCAAATTTCCAAGGAATGAACGAGGAGAAAAAGAAAACAAAAATCAAGTTGAGGGAAGTCCCTAATTACCCAGAGTACTACTATCACAGAATAATACTGTATCAAAGAAACATTTCCCCTTCTCCATCTCAATCAGAAGCTTATGGAAGTCTTTGAAAATGGTTAGTGAGAGGCTCTGCAACATCATTAAACATCTATTAATGGGTAGAGTGGAACCAATGAACTTGGTAAGTCAAGCTAAAGGAGGAAGACTACTGGATCTGTTCAGCTTAATTTAAGATATACATTTAATATTGTTGTTTAGTTGGAGGAAACCACAGGAATACCTGCAGTTATAACCCTAACGGAGACCACATCAGGGTCTGGGTTACACATATGCATTCCCAGCACTGTTCTAAATCACAGACTGCCATTAGATGCCAAGAGCACAATTTCCCAACTGCACTTTGCCACAAGATTGTGAACACTGCTTTTGTATATGGACTTTACCGGGTATAATCACGTCTTTAGTCATCTGGAGGCTTGATTACTTTAACGTGACCTACACGTGGGGTTTCACACTGTGACAAAGTCTTTCTATAAACTCTTAAAAAAATGCATTGAAAGCTTTAGCCAATAACACTTCTGCAGCATCATTTCCGACATTTTTCACTGAATGTTTGCTTGGATTTATGCATCATATTTAAACTACTGGCATAAACATTACCAATTGGCTATAATTGTATGTTTTTATTTAACTGTTTAGACAATAAGTAAACATAAAGGTGCATTTCGGACATGTGCATTTACAAAAAAAATCTAGAGAGTCCATTTCCAAAAATTTTGGCTTATCATATTACAGTTACGAAAAATCCAAATGCAATCATAAAAAGTGGATAAAATTCATAACTACATGCACTTTTAGAAATACACTGTAAATGGAACTGTCATCTCAGCTTTTGTGTTGTACAAAGAGAAGAATCTCTTATGAACTAAGTTTAAGAGTTACACAACCACATTGCAGAGAGATTTATTTGCACAATTTCAAACACATTTTAACCATCTATAACAGTATTTAAGATGCCGCCTTTTCTTACACAGACCTGTTATGTGAAAAGCATAACTATCTTGCCCATGACAACAGCACAACAAAGTTTTCAGCAAGACAACTTCCAAAAAGATTCTGCAAAACCCCACAGGAGCCTACCAACTTCTACAAACCATGCTATGGGGTTCTGACACTTTTCAGCTGAAGGCACTATTATCTCTGGAGTGATCTTTTTGTCAAGAGCATTCAGAATACACTGTAAAAGTGCAACAAATGAGGCTGGAACAATGTAAAGAAGAAATAGTAAATTCTGATCCAAAGTAAGACTTGTAACATTTAGAAGCTAAGGAGGAAATGATAAAGGACTGGAACATCAGTCTTGAAAGACAAGAAAATTGATGAACAGGAGCAAAATGTAGAGGGAAAATGGACTGAAAAGTAAAGTAATGCAAAAACAAAAAAAGTAGAATATATACATTGAGGAAAATACTCCAGTGAAAGTTACATCAATGGGAATAATGAAAAATAATAAAGTTGCTTGTTTTTCCATTAGTGCCCACAAGTGCCTCCCTACTTTCATGCAACGCCACTCACAGAAACAACTCAAAAGAGTTTACTCTTGCATGATCCATACAAACAGTAGGCAAAAAACAAATCATAAATGCTTAGAAAATAGTATGATGAAGTGTTGGATTCCTGGACTTGCCTGTCACTTTCAGATGCTTTGCGAAGATGCCAGGTGAAGTCAAAACTATTTCACTGTGTATTCTCACAACAGAGCTTTTTTCAACAGGAATATTCTCAGACAAAAGCAATAACCTTTAAGATCCTGTTTCCTAGCTATTCCTGTTGTCATTTAAAAATAAAAATCAATTGTTGTCACAATGTCTCTTTGCCCATTATCTTCCTTATGTTAGATTTATGAATAAAAATGTGTGAAATTAAATTATACAGGCATTAAAATATCATGTGATTAGGTTAAACATTTTTGATGAACAAGGATACCCAGAAATATTGTAACTGCTACCATATTCATCCACTCAATTACATGCTTCTCACCTATTTAATAATGCTTGTTACATCCCTGTTAATTGATGTGTTTCGAGGGTTTGTTTTCTTATACACTATGTCAAGTCTTATACAATGAACAAGAGACACACATCATAGCAGTCTCCTATAAGAGAACAAGCCTACAAGGTAAATGCAAAGAGATCATGAAATGGGACAATGCAATAAGAAAAAAAAAAAAAAGAAAAAAGAAGGAAAGACAGGGGACTGGAACATTATGAAGTTAAAGAAACAAGGGAATGAAAGGGATTAAAACTGGAATGATAGGTAACCTACTGTAAGTGGTGTGAAAGCTTAACAGTGGGGGACTGGAATAATCAGATATGGGAACGACCTGACAATGGAATGCTTTCAAACTGAAGCACCTCAAAAGTAAATGATCTTAGAGCAGAATAATCATATTTGCCTCTGGGAATAAAATTTAAAGATAAAAAAGTTTGATAAAAAACCCCCAGGTTTGATGATTATGCAGATAGAACTGTAGAAAGAAATGATCCAGTCAGGGCAAGAGTGGGAAAGTTAAAGGAGTAGGGTTGGGAAAGACTGCAGAACACAGGAAAAGGTGACTGAAACCACAGATGGTTGGAACTCACCTTTTCACAGGCAGAATCGAAGACTACACTGGATAAGCTAGTTTTTCTAATTCATCTCAGACTGACTGTTACACTTGTTCATTTGGACAAAATTATTCTTTCTCACAACAACGTAACTTAAAAGTTTTCTAGAAACAGCTTTAAAAACCATGGGATAGATGTGTGTCTTGACATTTGGCTTCAAACAACTCCTGTCTTACAGAGAACTGCACTACAATAGCTGAACACAAAGAATCATATTTGATATGAGGATATAGGAATTCACCTTTAAAAAAATTACTCTTAAAAAAACAATTTTTTGTTTTTACTGTACTTTTAAAAAAAATCAATCAACAATTAAAATTCTAGACATTAGAATGACATCCATTTTCTTCAGGATTCTGTATTTGCTGTTAGAAACTAGATTATTCTAATATGTTAATTGAGAATATAAGACATTAAGTCTACACTATCATACAGCATGAGCAGGGAGAAAACCACGACGACAGCTTCCTTCCACAAAACTTCACGAGTAAGATATTTGCATTTTTGTCTCCTCAATTGCTATGAATGAACAGCTTTGCAGATTGAAATTTTACCTTTTTCCCTGAAGTTTATAAATGAAGTAAAACGGCATTTTGCATGATGCATTTGCAGAAATATGAACATGTGGACAAGAGATGCACTAAGTGTTCTCGTAATAAAACGCCCTGGTCCGTGCCAGTTGCAAAAATCACTTAAGTGTGATCAATCTAGTACAAATGCACAGAAAAACACCAGAAACACAGCTGAACATTATTTCCATCCCTGACATTCCATCCCAAGAATCAGAAATCTTGAATATGTAACAGAGACAGGAAAAAAAACAGCACAAAGTTCATTTCATTATGAACCTGAGGTTCGTTTAAGAACCTAAATTTATTGTCTCTGAAGGAACTATCAAATCCCTCCAAAACTCCTTGGCAGTATATTGGCTATGACATGTAGGTTAAAAAGAAATTGTGTTATCGCTAATGCATGAACTGTCATTATTGTCCCTAAGTATCATTCCATGTCTTATCCACTGTTGTTGTTTCTTCACAGATGAAGGTTCTTCCAAAGTTTCCTACAGCTGTGCAGCTTTAATTGCACTTGTTGGGATATTCGTGGTTTCTTTTTTCACTTCAGAAGTATGCATTTATACCCCAAAGGTGTGTACTTTTGAGCTTCTAACAAAATCCATTTACAATCGTTACACACGATTAGCAGCACCTACTACTATATAGATAATGAATTTTTGCACAGAAAATACCTTCGGTTGTGTTTGTCACTTTGAAACCGGCTGCTTATCAGTTAAAACCCACAGTGATTTTGGAGCAGTCCATGTTCAAAAAATGAAGGAAGAAACAGAGTCTCAAGCATTGACTTAAATGAAAAGACGACTGTTTGACACTGTTGACAACTGATATTAGAGGAAACTGGCATTTTGAACAGAACATACATGACCACACTAAGTAAAGTATCATCTTTTCTGTGAACATTTATGTCAAGGGAGTACTTAGTGCCAACATCAACCTACCAGGAATCAGATTTGAAGACTAATTAAAGACAAAACTTGGATTTAATACTGCTAAAACACAGAAAATAAAACCAGGATTTGAGATCCTACCAGTGATAAGCTGAATACCAAATCATGAAATTACCATCTTTCATCAGACTGGCAATGGAAACTGGGAAGCTTACAGCATAAAATGTCAGATACTTTACATAATTATTAATACAGGAGATTTCCCAACTACCATGCCATGGATATACTGATCAGCTAAAACTTACTGTAGTATTTTTAAGTGTTCAAGAACTGTAAGAAATGGAGCATATTATATATATCATTACCCAAGGCAAAAACTGCAAGCTTTTAAAGTGCCACTGCCCTAAATACACTGGCTGGGACTCACTGCACTTAAGAAGCATTTAAGTGTTATACTTTTACCTGAAGTTCTATACCTATAGTCTTCCTCTACTCAATGAACAGTGACTATTTTCTAAGTAAGCTGATTCACCTACCTATGTTGGATACGTGTCCACAGGTGGATATATTGCCAATTCTAACTGCTTTTACTCTGTTTCAAAAACTAGATGTGAAGTACCAGCTTCAAATCCAAAGACTGGAATAATTTCTCCACTTTCTGTCACTCAGGAGCTAAGGTATTACAATAAAAGAAATCAACTTCTCTGATAATGTTCTTATGCTGAAATCACAGAATTACTGACTACTGTATAAACACACAATTTTCATTACGTTTATAAAAAGATAAATTTATGCTAAAAAAATAATATGAGCATTCCAAAATAAGAAAGCTCGGCTATCATACATTTATCTGATAAAATGAAATCCAGCACAATTCTAACAACCAAATGCCTGAATGCTTGGCTTTGACACTGTCACTAGACTCTTCACATTTCCTGCTGATGCTCTAATACCAAACAAATGTGTCTCCCTGGAATCTTGTCTGGAATCCAAACTCTGCCCCTTCCCAACTGAATGTTCTGGTCTCTAAATGGCATGCAACCTCTTTTCTCCTTCCCCAGTACTATGCTCCATTGCTCCTGGTTGTATGCCAGCTGCAAGATGGCAATGTAATTGCTCAGCATATGTACATTTTCCTGGGAATCAGGAGATGGAGGTACAATCCACCTGGAGACTAATAAAGCCACCTACTTTATAGGTGAATGCAGCAATTATGATCCCCCAAGAACACTGCTCTAGAGGAGAAATGCCCAGATTTCCTGGGGTCAACCTTCTCAGGAAGCTACAAGTAAGTGGATGTCTGTGGCAATAAAATATTTGTTTTCCAGTGTATTAACTCTTTTTCATTAAAACAAAACCAAAACAAACAAAAACCCCCACAAACAAACAAACAAAAAACCCCAACCAATGAACAACAAAAAAAGGATGAACAAAAAAACAAACCAAATGTGGGAAGGAACCCTTGGCAAGGAAAAGGCAAAAAATTCACAAGTGAGCAGATATCTGGTCATATTCTGTATCTTTCGGTTGACAGTTCATGGTTTCACAGAAGCCCAGTAATCCTACACTAAATTGGGTGCAAGGGATGAATGAGCATAACCTCTTTCTCCAGTGGTACCTCAGAGCATTTACATGCTTTTCCTTCAATCTATCAAGAACTGAGCAACACGTAGTACGAAGTTTCAAAAAAGCCACCATGGCAAGTCCAGTAACTGCCAGTTTTGAAAAATGATGTATCATAGAAATGAGAGAAGAAGGCTGAATCTTCAGTTAGGGCATACCTCAAGTTATTTGCCTTTTTTATAGGCAAGAATCGCTACAATATGCTGTATTTTAGCTATAAACACAGCAATAAATGTAGCCCTATCTACATAATCATATGCACAGAAATCTCAGTTTATCCAGCGGAATGGCAGACAGTACATAAGATATGTAAACAGATCTGCCAAACACTTACAAAACAACTTTAATAGCAAGTGTCATTCTTTTCTGTAAAGTAGCTGTTTTTAACACACATGATCTAACTCTTGTTTGCTCTTTAAAGTTTTATTGTCTTGGCATTTTATACAGGAAGAGAGCATTAGCATACTCAGGAGAACTGCTAAAAGTAAAAGGCCTCAAGCTACCCACTGCATGGTTGATAGCATAAAGCATGGGATATAAAAACTTTTGTCTGATTGCTCACTTTACTCGTTTTAGAGTAGAGTTACTCTCAAGAGCATATATTCATGTTCTTTCTACTTCAAGTTTTATTACTTCTTTTGTATTATTTAATACATCTAAAGACACTTCCAAAAGACAAATTTTTCCGTTTTGAAAAAGTAATGGTTTGGAACCTGATAAAATACATGAATGTTCACAGCGTATTATTTTCAAAGGCAAGTAGAATAAATGTGCAATAAAACAATTAAATGTGTGACAATAAACATTTCTATGTGATCATGGACATATTAACATGACAAACAAAAGAAGGAAAACCGGGCAAAATATTTCCCGTAAAAAGGTCAGATCAAAATGGATTCTTCACACACCAGAGCATAAGTAAAAAGGAAGTTTGGTTTCAATTACTGTTACTGTTAAATATCCCACTCTAGAAATTAAAACGAACATTAAAAATGTGAAACAGAAAATGGAATGAAAGAAAGCAAATCAGAACAGCTATTTTAACACAGGGAAAAAAAGAGACCATAATTGTACATACACATTAAAAACCATCCCACAGTAAATTTAAATCTATGTCTGCTTAGATATCACACTGCTAATTATTATATAAATAACCTGGGAAACAATACCTCCAAGATACATGTTTTACTATTTAGTAAACAAGAAACTGCCACGTTTGACACCACTGATTAAGGCCAGGCATTTCTAAAGCTTCAGACACATTTCTGAAATCCACAATACATCAATTTTTAATACTTCCACTCTCTCAGCTCCATTAAAAAGATGGTAGGGGAAAGATTTTAGAGTAATTAATGATATAGTTAGCTGCTAAATATTAATAGGAATCGTAGTCTTGCATAAAATATAACATATAAACCTTGCCAATACAGACGCACCAGTAATTAAACTTGAATATGTAATTACACTGATTTATACGACAGACAAAAAGTTACACTTTACTGGCTTCTATGTAAACTGTGGGCAACAGTTAAACTTTGCATTTTACGGTTTATATAAATGGGCAATATCTCTACTACAGTTCATAAATGGTTTAGAGACTCTCAGTTAAAATTACAACTAATTCCAACACGAACATTCTGACTATACCTTACTTACCAGGCTGTGAAAATGACCATGGATATCAGCCTCCCGTTACATTCAATGCTTGCAAGCCAGTTAAAGAGGTTTGTTTGTTTGGTTGTTGTTTTTTTTTTCTTAATTAAAAAAAAAAAAAGCTTACACCAATCTTACTACAAAGTAAATGAAGACTCATGTATTTAAGTGTTTTAATACAAATGTTTAGTTTCAAACATTCCAGATGTTTCACTTACCATGTTTCAAAGCACTTTTCAGTAACATTGTGTCTTAGAGTGAGGCATTTTTTCTTGAAAGGATGCTAAGAGCACTTACATGTGAGGCTGAGGAGAGCAGCCCGGACTGCTGTTTCCATTACTGTCAATGTGATCCAGCGAACCATTGAGATCTTCATGGACTGCCTGCAGTAAGCCACTGGATGCGTTATTTATCAGCCCTGGGTTACTAAGCAATGGTAAACTACTCTCTGCCAGTGCAGCCTAACAAAATGAAGAGTAAAAATAAAATTATTAGTTCATACATACACAAATCACTTCTATACGTTCATACACATATGAATGTACACACACAAAGCTGCGTGAATGTGTGCATGGAAGTACACACACAAAATTTTGGGTAGTTGTACAGGCAGTCACAAGGATTTTGTACATTTTCCAATTATTTTCACATTCTGAATATAACAGCAGCTGTATTTCTGGTTTACTATTTCTCTTATATAGGTTTCATTACTTTCCATTATTAACTATGTTCCAATATTCATAGCACTTTCTAGTTTTACATCATTTTTTGACTGAATTACACTTAACCCCTATGCCCTTCCACACAATGTATGGCTCCTTTATAATGCAGGCAGCTGCTATACTTTAAAAAATGACCAGAACTTAAGTCAAAATAAAAAAGTCCTGACATTTGCCTCTTCTGCATAAAAATTATATATTATAATTAAACTTTAAAGTTTTTGCCATGAGCACCATGTTCCCCAACACTATGATGTGAAATCATTTATGACAGCTTGGATAAATATTAATGCATATCCACATGCATTTGCAAAAGCTTCTATCAATCTAACATTTGCAGCAAAACTGAGTGTTCCAGATTTTGCCACAGGGTGTCCTTCTTGCTTCTTCACATCAAAAAGTAGCATGAATAAGAACTAGTACTTGCAGTGCTAGGTAACACAACTTACTTGAATGACAAACCCTACTATTCAGAATGACTACCAGGTCCACACACAAACATAAATACAGGTAACTCTATACCAAAGTACAACAGGAAATTAAATATGTCACACATACGAACATAATTAGTGTGCGCAAAGAAAGAATAATTTAGTATTTTTTACCTGCAAGCTTGCATTAAGAGCTGCTCCATAGCCTAAGCTGGTGGGTATGTTTTTCACTAACGTTGGGCTTCTGAAAATAAATGATTTTTCAAAGTTTAAGTAACAGGCAGACATCCTGGCTGGCTCATTGGGTTAATGGATTGGCTTTTCAGCTCAGAAGACTAGAGTTTTAAAAGGAAAATGAAATGAAGTTGGGGTGAAGGGGCTCAACCCGCTAGAACATAGTGATTTACTCGCATCAGCAAAGCAAAAGCCTTGTTGTAATTAGAGCCACATGGAAATTTGCTCCAAAAGCAGGGCCGCAGTGACTTTTAAAGGTTCTGATTTCACTGA
>NC_092520.1:187494603-187499603 GCF_037038585.1 Patagioenas fasciata | reverse complement strand
AGACTTTGTAAATGGTAAACAGTTCTTAAAAAGCCCTCAAACTGCCTTTAGAAAACATCGCGTTACCTAAAGCTGTACTTTTTCCTAACTGATACCACTTTCTGATCATACGCTATATATATATATTTGTGGTTTCAGACTCAAAAAAATTACCGAATTAAAATAAAAAAGGAAGAAGTGTTTGAAATACGTAACTTGATAGTAATATCAGAACATAAAAGGAAAACGTAACCTACAAAATGAAAAGAATGATTTTTTTTCAAAAGCCAGGTTGCAAGAAGAAATGCTCAGAATCATATTGGAGTGATATGACTCTGGAAATCTGTAAAACAATTATGACATAAATTGCAACAAGAATCACTTGGTGTGTAATGCTGCCATTTTCCGGAGAATTCTGTAATACTTTATTGCACAAATTCAGCTCAAGTTACACCTGTAGGCAGAGACTGGACTGAGCAAAACAACTTGTAACTAATTCTAAGAGGGAATTACCTGTATTACTGCAGATATTTTGGGTATTCCGGATATAATTTGGTCAGTATATCTTTAATTTAAGAACATTTGAAGCAAGGGGTGTGGAAAAGGTTTCTTCTTAGGATTCACATTATATGTGTGACATTTTAGGGAAGTGCTGTTTGCCGTGACATGAATTCCTATCAAATAAATTAAGCTAACACTGTCCTGTAAATCTTACAAAAGAATCTGAAGCTTTGCCTGGGTTTATAAAGCTTTCATTTTAAGGGAAATGACAGTAAATGATATTACTGTACACTCCTCTCATTGCTTCGGGTTTCCAGGATTAAAATACAAAAGATCCAGTTTGCTTTAGCTGAAAGAAGAACAAGTATTCCTACATGCATGAGAACAACGAGACAATATGCTAAAAAATAAGAAAGGTCCAGGGCGTCTATCCTTCTTTCCCCAGATATGGAAACAAATGGGGACAAAAATCTCAGCCTCTCACTGTGTCCCTCGGGCTCTGCACCTTCCCAAGAGGGGATGGGACCCCTGAGAAATTCCCTTCTTCTGCTCCCGTACAGAGACCACACAGTGCGGGGTTCCAAATGGTCCTTGTGGGCAGCCAAGGTTTGTGCTCATCCTCTGTAGCCTGGTGAGTGTGGTCCCAACACTGGTGGACCCCAGGGCTAGTGGGCACACCTTCCCTAAGCTGGAGGGAGCACTCATGTGCAGTGACCTCAAAGGGTTAGAGCCGGACCAGGTCACCTCGGTACTGCAGTCCCAGCTACAGGATTCCCTGGGGACCTCCGTGAGAGGGTCTGACATTACACCTTCTGCTCACAAAAAAATGCCCACCATCAGGCTGGGAGTCATTTTGGGTGGAGAGAGGCTCTGCTACTCCTTTGTCCTGCAGAATGGTACAGATAAGCACTGGGTCAGAAGGGGGAAAAGGAAGAGGGGTCCTGACCCAGCATTTCAAGAACTGAAGATGGCTTGGATTCAGTTTCTGCTCCAGGGACTGCAGTTTTCATTCATGATGAATGGCATTAGGGTCTTAGTTCAAGCAAAATACTGTAGACCATGCTGATGTTAGATAATTATTGCATAATTTATAATGTGAAAAAAAACCCAAACATTTTTCATGAGTATCTACAAATTTCATGCAAGAGACATGCAGCTTTAAGCCAGAGTCACTAAGACAGCTGTTTTCAATTTAGTTTAGGTTGATAGTAAATAAGTAATAGGATAAAACATCCATGTAACAAACCTGTATTTCTAACTGCTGAACCACTTGCATTTGCACCCGACACTGAGCAGTGCTTCTGTCATCCAACGCATGTTCATTGTTAAGGTGCCTAGAGAAGAAAGAAAACGCTAATAAGATACGGTTAAGATCAGGAAAATTTTTTATGAGTTGATCTCTCTCTCTGGTACATATGGCTTCCATTAGATACAATGGGAGTTATGCAAAAGGATCTAGACAGAGCATGCCTTAGATACGATACAAAATAACAAAACTGATTATTTTATGTAATTCTACAGACTTTCTCAGTGATGACTGCTGGATATCCAGTTCCTATGTCTCAGATCACATAAACCATCTTAAAGCCAGTGTAACTGGATATCAATATGTGATAGAGTCACTGAATTCCACTCCCTGTTGCTGGTGCAGATGAACAGAGAATCACCTTTCAAATGATTCTTCAGAATAGGTAATTGCTTTTAGGGTGCTTGAACTACTATGAACTACTGCGGACTTTGTTAAGATTTCTCTGTCTGGTCTTCTGAAATCGTTAAGCAAAACCAACAGGACATTCGTTCCCCCTTGCTCAAAACAAAGCTGCAGTTTGCAGAAGCAACCTCTGAAGATGATGGCAGAGATCTGAGGAAGTACATAGTACTATTTTCTACATAGTAGCTAGTATGGGGCTGTGTTCTGGATTTGTGCTGTAAGCAGTGTTGATAACACAGAGATTTTTTAGTTACTGCTGAGCTGTGCTTACACATAGTCAAGGCCTTTCCTGCCCCTCACACCACCCCAGCAGAGAGCAGGCTGGGGGTGCACAAGGAACTGGGAGGGGACACAGCTGGGACAGCTGACCCCAACTGACCAAAGGGATATCCCACACCATGTGACATCACACTCAGCATATAAGAAGAATGGGAGGTACATTCAGAGTTAACGGTATATGTCTTCCCAAGTCACCATTACATGTGATGGCGCCCTGCTGTCCTGGAGCTGGCTGAACACCTGCCTGCCCATGGGAAGCAGTAAATGAATTTCTTGGTTAGCTTTGCTTGTGTGTGTGGCTTTCCTTTTTCTTATTAAACTGTCTTTACCTTAACCCATGAGTTTTCTAACTTTTACCCGTCTGATTCTCACCCCCATCCCACTGCTGGGGGCTGAGCAAGTGGCTGTGTGGTCCTTAGCTGCCAGCTGGAGTTAAACCACGACAGAAGGATCCAGGCTCTGGATGCCAGTTCAGCAAAACAAAATGACACTGCAACAGGGACAGAGGACCTCCGTGAGTGGCTGTCCTTAACTGAAATACAGCCCAGACCCAAGTGGCTGTCCCTCATATGTTTCAATTGAGTACAACTTTACAAAGCTCATTTAACAGTGTTTTTTAAAGGACCGTGGTTTCAGTTTATTTTCTCTCTCTTCCAGGATCAAATAAGTCCCTTTTGGAGCTTGAATACTGGGTTTGCTGCTCCACTGAGAAAAAAATGTAAGGATCAGGCTAGATAAGAAACAGGAGCAAAGGAGTTTTGCCTTTGAATGTGAATTTACTGGCTATTTCCACTGTAGGCATGAGGAGTAAGCTTTGCAGTGACCACAGTCACAGATGGTCTCACAGTAACAGGAGCAAAGTTATCTGTACCATGTAAGAAATACATCTTCTCCTTTTTCTGTTTTAGCAGAATGAATCAGAGAACTGTGTAGTTATTTGATTGGTAATCTATGTGAAAAATATGTTTGTCAGAAACAGAAAAAACAGAGGGTCTGCATTTCACTTTTAGTAAAACTTGTCTCTTTTTATTTACATCATGACTTCACAGTTTTAGGACTCAAGAACGGGGTTTGCGGATGAGTAAAATGCAACAGGTTCTGCTGTCCTTGTAAGAGGCGTGGCTGTGGAAGAGATTATGAAAGATTTTTTTCATTCTTTTAATATAAAATTGTTTGAGTAGAGATGTAACTTCCTTGGTTGTTTATGCTAAATTCAAGCATCACTAAGGACGCCACATTTACTTTAGCTGTCATAAAACCTACAATTTATTTGTTTTCAAAGGACTTCATTCCCCCTGTTGATGGAAAAATACATAATCAGTTTAAAAACTAGGTAACTGCTGAGAATGTACCACTCACTTCTTTTCTGAAATTCTGATTCAGAAGAATTTTACTCCCTCAGTGACACAGGCATGATAGTGTGTGGTCTGTTAACATAATGGTCTAATGTCTTCAGCTAATTAGGCACAAAATTGCCAGAAGGAGGACTGGAGACAGATTTTACCCATCTATCATCACCATTATCACCAGTACACACCACGGGGTTTCCACATGCAGGTATGCTCACCTATGTGTGCACATGTATAGCACATGGCAATAAGCAACGGTATAGGTATAAAAGATCTCCTGGCCTGAGTTGGAGGTTACTGCCTACTCATGATTATTTATTAGTTATTACAGCATCGTATGTTTGCATAACACCTCACAAAATAGATACAGACACAGTTCTTGCCCTGAGGAACTTTAAATGTAACAGCAGTATGCAGTGTGGGAGAAGAAAGTCCAGTATAATGTAATTTCAAAATGATTACACGGTAACCTGGGAGACTTGTATGTTTCTTGAGAGTTAACACAGTGATCTTCAGGAACTCAGGAGATATGCACAGCCCTTATACCATACATTGACGTCATGTGGTTACTTGTGCTGTGCATTTTGGAAAAAAGTTATTTTATGGAAACATAAAGGGTGTAAAAACTGTTTTAGGAATTATTTTTTCTGATCTTTTTTCCTGTGAAGTAGGCTTGCTTTATTTATCATGCATGTACAGGCAATGTAGTGAAAGAAAAACTAGGTCTAATGCATTTTTAAAAACCTCCAAAATAACTTTTCTCTGTATAAAGTTGCTGCAGTTTTAGGGTCCAATATGCTGCAATGTGCCAAGACAGACATACATTCTTTCCTCCAGAAAGCTGGGAATCATTCCAAAGTGGTGTTTTTTTGTTTGTTTGGGTTTTTTTGGTTTTGTTTGTTTGTTTGTTTGGGTTTTTTTGGTTTTGTTTTGTTTTTTGTTTGTTTCCCCCTTTTTTTCTTTGTCATGCCTTTGAAGTTATGCACAAACTGTGTTGGTCGATATTCATACTTCATTGGTAAACTCCTAATCTTTTCTCTTGTCTGTATCCTTTACCAATCCCATGTTAACCTGATTTATTACTGAAAAAAACCCCACGTTTGTTTTTTTATTATTTTTTTAAAGGGAGAAAATATCTTGGAGGACTGGAAAATGTTGCTAAAGAGCTGATTTACTGGTTT
>NC_092520.1:187472103-187489603 GCF_037038585.1 Patagioenas fasciata | reverse complement strand
AGAGACAGTGTCAAAAGCCTTGCTGAAGTCAAGGTAGACAACATCCACTGCTCTTCCTTCATCTACCCAGCCAGTCATACCATCATAGAAGGCTAGCAAGTTGGTCAAACATTGTTTTCCTTTGGTGAAACCATGCTGACTACTCCTGATAACCTTCTTTTCCTCCACATACTTGGAGATGACATCCATCACCTTTCCAGGGATGGAGGTGAGGCTGACCAACCTGTAGTCTCCCTGAGCAACTGTAATCTAGCATTATTTTGTCAAGATAGAAAATTGCTTCATAAAATGTAAACTCTGAGTTTATGTTTAAAGTTGAAGGATATCACAGGAAAGATACAGGATTAGGTTTTTCTGTATGTACAGAAATATATTATAGAGATCGGCTGTACTTTCTTGAACCAGATGCATATGTTTCCAAATATGAAGCTAGTCCACAGCACACAATGTATAACTTCTTCAGCTATTCAGAACTTCTCTAAAGAATTCAAGATAATTGGAGTGTCCTCAAATTATCTTTAAAACAAAAGCAACTCATACTGGTAAAACAAAAATAAAGGTGAAAATAGTTTGCGTGGCTTTAAGTCATTTACGGCAAGGTATTCATCACTTCACCCTAATCCTGTCCATTATTAGGAAAGTGAAGCAAAGTCAGTGTTTTCTGTCTTAATCCTCCTTCCCTGATGCTTTGCACAGTATTTTTTTTTAATGAAGCTGCTAGGTAAATCATTTTCTAAGCACAAGAAATTGGAGTTCACTTCATAAACCAGACACTCTTCAAAGTTGTCATAAGAATATTATAGAAATACACAGTACTAGACTGGGGTAGTGTACCTTATTAATATTTCATTTTGGTACAATATACTTGCATTAACTCTCTTAACACAGGTATCATATTGTTTCAAGTCAGAGAACCTAAAACATCGTAACAAAGATTAGACTAAGAGCAAAGCCTTGAAAACTACAGCCATTAGTCCTGTCATCCTCTATAAAGTTAATGGGTTGGAAAAATGGTCAGTCTTTGGACTAAAAGTTGATCTTTAATTGAAATAAAATGTTTTTTAATTGTAATGGGGATTTTGCACTAGTACTAACATGAAAAGGTACTAAAGAATCTAGTGTAAGGTTATGTATTGATCTCCATCTTAATGTTAGTGTAAGATGAAGGAATATTTCTATTTCATAAACAAGCTTGCTTATTCAGCACCATGACTTCTTATTTGTTTTAAGGGCAGAGAAGATAGAATTGAATGAAAAGAATAAATATTCTCAAACATTTTTTTGCTGCTGCATAGGACAAAAGCCACAGCACTGCTGTAAACCCTGACTGCATCTGCACCAGAATTATCAAGATGTTATATGTCACTTACATATTTTCCAGGGTTATTTGGTTCAGGAAAGCAAGAGCATCTGTAAACCTAGCACTACACTGCCTTAATCAAAATGGTTTTACTGATCATGGATTATAACAAGAGACCTGACATAATGGATGTGCAAAGTCTGCCCGCAGAATTAGCATCACTATAGCCTAGAAGGCTGGATGTATTTAGAAAATGTAGTTTTTCTTGAAAAGGAAAATGCTTGAGATAAATGAATTTAAATTCTCAGTATTAATAATACTTAGAACACTCCATTGAATTTGGGAGATTTCATTTTCCTTTAAATACAAACTTAGGTAAATCAGGTTATTTTAGATCCAGTTTTCTCCAACAATAAACCATTACTCTGACATTCCATTTAATGCACTTATAAACAAAAATTTATCACAAGTGATACCTACTTAAGATTTGCAAGTCAGTTTGAGTTGCTTCATTTAAAACTGAAAGGCAGCATGAAAGATGCAGAAAGCACTGCAAATACTTTATGAAAAGTATTGCTATTATTCTACTCTAAAAGTTACTGCAATACTGAGTAATTATGATCTGCTGTTCAGGTGCTTCTGTTATAGACCCTGTAGTCTACCATTTGTAAACACATCTTTTTGATGCTTCTGCCAGCATCCTGGCAACAAAGCCGTGCAATTTCAAATGAGCTAATTAACTTAATTGTTGATGAAGCATGAAACAGTTCATTCACCCTGTTAGCTGCACCATGACAACATAAGAGTCTCAGCCCCTGAAGTTACTCATCTATATAAGCCTATCTGTAGCTTTCCATTACGATCTATTGCATGACAAAATGACTATGGCTCTTCTGACAAAGACCAGTCCATAATGTACACAGGTAAAAAATCAGTGCTGTTGTTGAAAACTGAAATGAACACAGAAATACTAGTGACTAATTTAAAACAGAAAAAAATGCAGAAACCCATTGTAGTTTGAAGCTGCAAATGAAAAGTAAAAGCTCTGTCACTTATTTTCTAAACGCCAAGATTTAGACAATAGCTGGCAAAACTAACTAGTAGAAGTGAAAACTTTTGTCATCACTGTTCAGTCTTGAAAGGTGCAAATCTACCTGTTCACAGTGCTTTTTTTTTTTTCCTGTTTATATTGTGCACATGTAAGAGTAAAAACAAAAATAAATTAGCAAGTCAGAGTTAAATGGTCATGCTTAGTCCTTCGTGCTCTTTTGCTTACACTGTACGCATTAATTCCTACTATACACAAACTATCAGAATTTAAAATGTGATTTTCATACCCCTACTATCCAATATACAATCTAAAGTATCTCTTCGAATTTCCTGAGGCTCCATTTCAGTAAAGGATAATAAGAGGATCAAACACTGTGATAGTGAAAGGTCTGCAAAAGTGTTCAACATGAAAGAAAGGATAAGAATTTGACCCTCTGCAGATAGCCTTGATTATGCAGTTGCTTGGAATACCAAAAAAATATATCTCTGACATGGTTTACAGTAAAACTTTACCATCTTTCTTTTTCCCTCACCTTAAACAACCCTGTACCAATGAATAAAAATCCACCTACTTCAAAAATTGTCCAAAATCTTCACAAACGCTTTCACAGCCAGGCCATTTGCAAACTCCATGACCATAGAGAGTATGGGAGGCCCCAGTTTCCTCATGTGACGAGCTGTAGCAAAAGAATAAGGCATCAGATTCATCTCAAAAGCCATAATCGTTGGAGGCTGCTAGCGCCTGTCAGGTTACGATCAGTGACAAACAGGTCAAAACAGGTCAATTTAGCTCAGAGCAGTCAGAAAAATTTAATCGTTCTATTGAATAGTTCAACTGCCAAGGCTAGATGATGTTCCAATTAGAGAAGAAATAGAGCCAAAGATGACTGTTAATAAAGGATGAAAAAATAAGATGACTGTATAATACCATATGCTAATTCTGCCATATGACCTTGGTGTAACATTTACCTATAAATAAAAAATATACTCAAAAATGATCAATTCTGAGAAGAAATATTGAAGACAGTCAGAATTTATTAATACTGTAAAAGTTACTACAAAATATTTTGATTTTCTGATTAAATGTGTATAAAACTAAAGTTGACTCCATTAATAAATATTTTTGTTCGCAAGTATTGCTTCCACTAGCTGCTTGGCTTCATTAAAAAAAAACCAAAAACACAACCTAGCTGTGTTTTGTGTCTTTTTTTGGAACATCTACAATTGTTTCATCCATGTAGAGTTATCAAAGAAATTCAGGGGACTGTCCTATGGAAGTGGGTGTCAGCTACATATCCCGAAGCAAAGAACCATCCTCTGAGATATAAGGACAAAAGTAATCCTAACTGAAGGTACTACTACAATGGTATTCGGAGAGGTAACATTTTAAATAAAATAAAATAACAATAGAAATATATTCTCACAGTCATAAGAGGACCAGAGACACTTAGATTATAGTCTCCGATCTTAAATGTTATAATAATTACATGGAATATTTATTTGAAAATACAATTATTTACAATTTAGGTTATGCAGATATAAATTAATTTTCATTTTATATTGAGATCAACTACATCTGACTGTACTAATTTATTTATTAATAAGTGCTACAGATACTCTTGTATCCATTTAATCCACCACTTGAAAGTAAGGAACAGTGAAGAATAGCTGTCAATGTGTCTGAAAAAATATTTTAACTTTATCCATATGGTTGAATTCCACTGTATTACACTAACCCCACTCAAAATTTATACGAAATGTGTCAACTGTGTTACTGTTGTGCGTATAAGAAGGAAAAACAGCGGTTTTCATCACAAGAGGTGAACAATATGAGATACATGTACATTTTCTAGGAAACCAGCAGTGTGATTCAACAGAAAGCCCGACTGCTAGATGTAGTAACTCAAATGTGAATGAAACTATGTGCCTCCAAAAGTGGCCACAAATCTGCATTTACACCTCTAAACCAGCACATTCTATTCTGGGATTTCTAATTTTTAACAAAACTACTATAAGCTCATGTGTTATAAAATCACAGCAGGTAATTGTTGTGTCTGCAAAATTAGACATTGTTAGTGAAAATGATACCCTATTGATAAATAATTCTGAAAAATCGTATCTCCACAATCTCTTAACTAACCTCCATTAAGTGTTATTTTGTGATTGGAAATAATGTGACTTAAGATGCTAAACAACAGCTTTATGTCAAAAGATAAGCACAGTTGAAATCTTGTCAGAATTACCTGTCTCGCCTTGCATTTAGAACTGAAGACTGTCCATTCACTATGGAATGATGAGTTATTGGTGGTGATGCTTTGGAAGTGGTGGAGGAGGTAGTAGAGGAGGAATTGTTAGTAGTGAGGTCTAGCCCTCCATGTTTAATGCCATTGTCTTCCATACTGTGAACTCCAGTCACTTCTTTCCATAACTGCTGAATCTCAGCAGGGCTTAAGCCAGCTATAAAATGAAAGAGAGCCCCACTAATACAACAAAATAAAGAGTTTCATATAATGAGCTCAGTGTTATTAATGGATTAATGCCAACAATAAAGCTGATGCTGTTTTTCCAGCACAATCAACATATAGTAAAACATAAATTCATTTTTCTTCTGTCAGAATCCAGGTAATCTAACTGTCTTCTCTTGTGTTATAAGCAGTCAATTAGAAATCACCAATTTTAATAATATTATACTCATTCCGAAAACATTGTTCAAAGAATAAAGAGTGAAAGCTACAAAGAACTTCCAAACTTCTCGAAAATCAAAAAAACCCACAATCCTAAATATACTTTCAGGCAAGATTTTTGTTGTCTGCTTAATCAGTTTCTTGACATGGAAATATAACTCGATGCATCCACAGTTAACCCACGTTTTATAATTTCTCTTAATCCAACATGTAATGGAAAACAGAAAAACATATTACATTAAAGATACAAACACTGATATTCGCTTTTAACACTTAAGAAGAGCAGGGAGTTGGGGAAGAAGACTGGAGAGAGAAAAGTAAGAAGACAAAAATGAAATCAATGAGATCAGAGCAGGTTTAATATTTGAGCAGAATGTAGCTGTTTTTAATTAACGACACCTACGCATGCATTAGTCCTGTTTAATATTTACAAAAACTGTTCAATTTAAAAATATGTCTTAAGAGGCAAGACTAAAGTGACTATTTGCAAGAACAAAACCACTATAGCACAGAGCAAGATACTGGTGACAACATAAGCAATTTGGTACCATTCAGTGGCACTGGACAACTAGGAAGCCACCCAAACTGGCCCATTTACAACTCACTCTACACAGATGAAATTACATGTAGTGTAGACCATGGAATCCTTTTGCTGTGGTTTGTTTGTTTGTTTATTTGTTGTTTTGTTTTTTTTAGGGTTTTTTTTGGCCAGCCCTACTGTGGAAAACAAATCAGAAGGTCTGGCTAGGAGAAAGGAGATTCTGTCTCACCAGTCTCCTGGTGTGATGGGCAGCCTTACAGAACTGAAGAGCTTCTCAAACTTCTCTGCTATATGCACAGTGCTGCTCTGGACTCTAGCCACCAGATCTTTGCAGATAGAACTAAAGTTTGCTCTCTACTCCACTTGCAGCCTGGAAACTTGTAGTTTCCAGAGTTCATCCTCAGCCACAAAGAGCAATGGCAGGCAGAATGTATTCATACATCTGTGTGAGGGTTGTCCGGCTGAGTTGAACACTTTGCACAAAGTCATGGAAACTTCCATTACAATATGCTTCCACCTGAAGTAAACAAAACAGTCAAGAGCTGTGAACATTCGCTTATCTTGCCACTGAACATTCAGCTAAGGTAGGAAAAAGGACGAGTTCATCTGAAATATATACACCTTCTGTCAATGCCAGTCTTTATAAGTTTGACATCTCTTTTTTGAAGATCACTACATTAAATGTAGAAAAGAATTAGAAGCCCAAGGAGCTTCTTGTGAAAGATCTGGTTTCATGGCCAGATTTTTCAGCCTGACACAGTTTGGGTCAGAGGTATCTTAAAATCTAATTCTGTCTTCTGTATCTCAACAAGTGAAATTAGATAAGACATGCTCATGGTTATCTAGATCTGCTGGAATGTAAAACATTCAAAATGTTGATGCTGTCTGAATTAAAATTTTGCTCTTTTTATTTTATGAAAGAGCTCAACTTCCTGGCTTCAGAAAAGCATTAAAATATATTTATCCAGACTCTTCATTGAGCATAGATATATTGGAAAGATGTAAAGATTGCTTTTCACTATTTGGCAAATCTGTTTAATAGATAATGTTTTACGTTGAAGACATAGGAACTGAGACTACTAAAATGGATTCAAACAAAAATGATGAAAAAGCACAGTAGGTTCCTTAATACTTTTCAATAGCTGTCTCACCATGAAGTATACGAAGTCATTAAAAAATAGACTAGTAGTGATTTACAGAAATAATAATTTCTGGAGGTACTGTGGAAACAATTTGGTTGGAAGGTATTCAATTTTTTTTTTTTTTCTTTTGAAATTATGAAAGGAGCTCATTTTTAGGCTACTATTTTGTGTCCTGCTTCTCTGCCTTAGATACCAACACCCATTGGCAAACTCAGTTAATGACAAAGTGAAAAAGAATTGATTGGAATGTAAGTCTTAAAACTTCATATCATATTTGTACAGTTGAAAGGTAGGTTTTAAGGAAGCAAGCAAAGAAGCCAGGCTCTAATTTACTGCATCAGAGAGATGGGTAACGGGAGTGATGGTAATAGTAGTTGTAATTGTTTAATGAAGGTAAGTAATTACTGCCGTGTTCATGAGGTATGTTCCAGCAACACTGCAAATAACCCATTTTCGCGGGGTAAATAATAGTTACACGCAAATATAATCACAAATCAAAATGAAAAGTAATGTATTAATTTAGGTGGCATGATATACACAGTACATTATTTACTTCAAAGTCTTCCCCTCCTCCTGCTAACAAAATAAACTAATATTGTATTGAAAAATAAAATACTAAACAAGAATAAACCCATCTGTTTGAATAATCAGAGGGCAAACATCTTGTTGCGTCTTGTGGAGAGAAAATTTTCAACAGAGATCATTACACTTTTGGCTCAAGGGGAGCGGTTGGAGCCCAGCCCAGCCCATAGCCAGGGGCCTCCTGGGCAGCCCCTTCCTCCGCCCGAGGCTGCGCAGGGAGCCGGGGCCCCACGCTGCCCACCTCACCTACATCTCCGTAACATCAGAAAGAAATTTCTCTCTGGGCTCAGGCTGGTTAATTTTATCACTTCTCACGAGCACTTTGAAAGCCTGCCGTTTAGGATAAAAAGATTAAGGGCAGGCACTTAAAAAGTATAAAGTTAATAAGTGGATTTGTAATTATTTGTAAATGATGGCGATTTCGTAGTTTCTGTGTCTAAAAAAGTCCGACTCTCATCTTACAAGAGACCTGTAAAATGGCTGACAGATATTTCAGTCTGGATGTAAAAGTAGGCTAAGTTTTAAAGTTTCATAGGTTGTGATAACCCTCAAAATACACTCTGCACACTACGTTAAGGAGAAAGGATCAGGAAGAGGATCCAGAGTGGGACTATAGTGAAGAGCAAATACTGATTTGCTATGCAGTTTACTAACACCAAGAACTTGGGAATTTTGAGGTTTGTTTTATAACTCTTTTCACCACTATCTCCTCCATTTTTATGTTGGAATAAATACTTAAAACTACCACTGGTTTTTAATTTTCCTACATGGCCTGATCAAAACTTAAGGTGTTAGGGTGTTGGTTTTTTGTTTGTTTGTTTTTTCATTTACAGTCTTCTGCATTTAACTAGCAGCAATGCAGTATTACCTGGAAGTAACTCCCAGCAAGCCACTGACTTTGGATATGGTATAGTGAAGAATTTTGTCACAAAATAAATGCTAAATCACCTCTTATATCTTATTTGCTATACTTTACCATCAAGAAAACATGGTAAACATTCCTGTCCTTTAAGGGCAGAAGCTATACCTGGAGCAAATACTGTTTATATAAGCAAACCTCACCGCTGTACTTGGAAGTTATGTCTTTTCATACTAACTAATGCAAACTCCATGCTGTCTTTATCACTAATAACTTGTGGTTTACAGGACTCTATGACCAATAATTTTTAAACATGAATTCCATTGTATTTCTCATTGTTCTAGATATCCATGTAACTCAGTAAGCTAAAAGGATGCATAGAAAAATATTTGTGTTACACATACGTAAATGCTTCTCTAGAACCATATTATACATCGTGCAGCACAGTGGAAAGAGAAAAACATTCTTCTACCACATTCAGTCCCTATTACCTTAAATTCTGAGGGTTTAATTTAATACCACCTCAGAAAATGTCTGTCATAAAATTTGCTAAATTTTATGAGGAAAACAAAGGAAGTTTGATCTTCTTACTTGTATGCAAACCCCAATGCAAAGACAGCTATGTTAAATATAGTAAGTACTACTTGGATTTGTAAATATTGGGTACATTTGCATGTATTTGGATGTGTAAATTTAAGATTTATGGGACAATCTCAACAGATCTGAAGCCTATTAATCTTCATTACACTGTTATGTGCAGGACTGGGTGCAGTACCTTCCTATGAAAGACACAATGTGCTGTAAAAGAAGCCCACAGAAGGAACTCCGAGCCTGTCACAACTCTGCATTTGGTTCTCTCTCTGTTTCAGCATCTTGCTGGAAAGATTTTCCTTCTTACCCTCATCAGTCTAACTTCACCTCACCTGGCACAGAGCAAGTGGCCTTTCTAGAGATGCAGAGAGGTTTTCCAGGGGAAGCTGTCTTATGTTTTTAAGTTTGCACATCCACATCAGGGCTATGAAAAATCGAGCCCCATAAATTAACTTGTGTATGTAAAGGAATCCTACATACACAGCAGATATGAGAACAAGGAGAGAAAAATGGAAGAATTAAATACTTGACTGGAATTCATTATAATTAAAAATACCAAGGCAGAGGAAAACAAGAGATTAATTTGCTTTAAAACGAACAATCCAGATATATTTTAACTGTAAAATTTTGTATTTTTTTATTGCTTTAGTATGAATCTATTTTGTCATGACTTCAGGTATTCTTAATACTTTGAGCAAAAGAAAGTTCTGTTTACTAGTTCTCCTAATAATGTACCAAAAAAGGTATTATTTTTTCTGTGTTTTTCTACTAGAAGTGGATGAATGAGTGTTGCATTAAACTAATGAATATCAATGCAATTGGGTAGGAGTGCTTAGGGAATTCTTTGGGGATTGTTTAATGTGAGAGAAAACCTACGGAATTCCTCTTGCAACAGATGGCACAAGAGGAGGTTGCAGAAGGTAAAGCTGTTCGGAGAGAGGTTGTGTTTCAATTGTTTTTTTCCATTCTGGTCCATGGTGACTTTGTATGAAAGGAAACCAGCATTACCAGCCCCATGTGTCCAAATTCATGAATCAGCTTGCCTCCCCACTGCTATTCTCAAATAATAATACTTAAAATGACAGCTTACGTAGGACTCTTTTTTGTTCTAATTTTTATGACTTTAGATATGCTTGTGTCATAATTTACACACAACACAATGCATGGAATTTACACATTTATTTGTAATCTCTGCTTTCCATGGATTCAGATTTTTAGCAGGTAAGTCTTTCTCATGCTTTTTTGGTATCTTTCTTATTTTTTTTTTTCCTGTCTACACTGTTGTCTATGTACTGTGTATTCTGCTTTTGCTCATCTAATTTCTGAAGCTTCAGTTTCATAATAGTTATCTGGTGGAGGAATTAGATACATCCATAAAGACCAATTAAAAGTAATGTTACCTGTCACGAACACCGTCAAAACAATGCTCATTTCAGGACTGAAGTGTCAGAGATCAGAGTATTGTGTAGTTTTTATGACAGACATTTAGCTCACCTCTCTATGGTAACACAAACAGAAATACATGCTTCACAGTTATAGACAGAGTCCTTAAGCTGGGAAGTCTTTGGCCTTATCTTAAAATGTAAGCAGCATTTATCTCCAAGTTAATTTACTTTTCAAAAGTGCGTGCCCTATTTTCTTTCAACCATGAATGTATTTGTGTCAAGTAGTAGAGTTTGAGCTCATTTTCAGCACTGAAAAATCTTGATCAAAGTGACAAAGGGATATTTTTTTTTTTTCCAGAAAGCCTTTCCTGTTATTTGTCAGTCATAATACAACTGGAATCAACTCCTTCAAAACTTGTTGTCATATTTAACATATTTAATAAAAAGGAACAGCAAAGAAAAGGAATCCTATGGTTTGTCCCTGAATTCATGCCATAAACCGAAGAATCAAAACAGTTTTCAGTGTCAAATAGTGTCTTCTCTTAGAAAAAAAAAAAGTAAGTTTTGGAATGGATTTAATATCACTATCTGGTACATTTAATATCTGTTCACTTATATTAAATGAAATGATAACATTGCCACTAAATCAGATTTCAGTAATTCCTCAGGGAAAAGCAATGGTGCTTGAATTGTTTTCAGC
Source organism: Patagioenas fasciata (assembly GCF_037038585.1). Taxonomy (NCBI): domain Eukaryota; kingdom Metazoa; phylum Chordata; class Aves; order Columbiformes; family Columbidae; genus Patagioenas; species Patagioenas fasciata. The sequence continues at coordinate 187,478,769 of NC_092520.1, read as the reverse complement.
ACATGAGGCTAATAAATATGCATCTTATATCTAGAAAAAAACACTCAAAAGCTGTTTTCTTGCATACAAGTATGCTGTAAAATTTATCACCTCAAGAAAATTTGGTAATATGAGTAATAAAGTTCTAATAATAGAGTAAGATTAAGTGTCATAATGGGAAATCGCTGAAGTTCAGATGCATATGGAATGGTTAAAAAAAGTTCTGCATTAGAAATTACTCCAATCACGTATTACACAAATACCTTGTGGCAGAGACTGGACAGGAAGAGCAGATTGGCCAGGTGGGATGGAAATGAGTCCCTGACGCTGAAGGTTCAGCAGATGTTGTTGCTGCTGAAGTTGTTGCATCTGGAGGAGCTGCTGCTGGAAGACAAGCTGCTGGGCTGCCAACTGCTGCTGCTGCTGCTGCTACAAAGAGAGGGGGCAAGCGGGGGGAAAAGCAAATGCAGCAAAGAGTAAAGTGTGCGATGAAGGCTAGAAAGCCAAAAACATAAAATCAACTTCTTTCCCTTTAATCTCAGTTATTAAATAATAATGCTATTTGCAGAATACTCAGGCAGTGAAAGCGTTTGAAATTTTCTATTATATTCATTCAAGCTATTAGGTGTTAGGGAAAATGGCAAGATACACTTAATGACACACTAAAGAAAAGGGTCAAGAGAAAGTATATAACAGCTGTTTCAATAAAAAAAAAAAAAAAAAGCCCAGTTCATGGCAGATGATAACAAATTTATCTATGCTAAAAGTGTAACTCTTTTCAGCAGTCTGCGATTCAAAGGCACTCTTGTTTTTCCAATTGACTAAGTTTGGTCCGCAGTGGCCCATGAATGTGGTCTCCAGTGATCTATTAGTAAACTGGGATGTAGCCTTCATTTCACTGGCCTGTTAGCTCTCTCTCTTGTTGGAATATATTAAAAGATGCACCGTATTCAAGGCAACGAAGTGCCCTATTACGGAGGAAAAGTCTACATTCCAAATTTGTGAGGTATTTCAAGACAAACTGGAGGCTGCAAAGACTCAGGAGGGTATGAGAAGGCAGTCACACTTCAGAGAAAGACAAGCTGCTGTGGAAGACCTTTCCTTTCTAGTTTGGGGAAAAGAGAAACTTCTGATGCGCTCACTGGAAAACAGACTGCATAATGGAGCAAGTCATGTGGATTGCCCAGAGCCTCCGGAGAAATACGGGAGCAATTTCTATTCCGTAGTTGATGGCTGTCTGAAATTCTATTCACAAATCCAAACAGAAACAAAGCCTCAGGAGGTCACAACTGCTTCCTCGACGTTTGCATAATGGGCGGCTTGAAGACAACGTCTAGGATACCTGCTGATCAATTTAACTACTTCAACATGTTTTGTTTGTATTATGTTTATATTTGATGCAGTTTGCTGACAAGTGCAAGCTAGGCCTGAGAAACCCGCTTGTCAGGTTGATTTATGAGCACATCAAACTGTAACTTTCTACTCGCCACTCCAAACCTAGAGTAGCAGTTCATTAATCAGAGGCCTGTGACTTTGAAATCTGTGCTCAATTGCTCTTTTTCAGCCATGGACTAAATTTGCATGCTCTCTGAGCTGTGCCACTGAGAAAAGTAAGGCTCCTTCCCCAACACAGACTGCCTGTGAATACAAGATAATCAGGACGGTGTCCACCACACAGCTTGTTCTTTGCACACGTGGACTCATTAGCGAATATTAGACGACAGCAGCACTGGACTGCTCAAATCCTATGTCTCAAAAAGGGGAGCAGGAGAATTATACCAGCACTGCTATTAAGCCCAGTAAAAAACATAAGAACAAATCTTTGATAGCTGCATCCTTGCTACAGGAAAAAATCTAAACTAGTCTTGTCTTTTCCAGGCTTTTGACAGCTCACCCTAGTATGCATTGGCAAGGGTCTTAGCTCCTACCTCTTTTGCTTGCTTTCCTGGATGCTGTTGCTGCTGCTGCTGTTGCTGCTGCTGCTGCTGCTGTTGCTGCTGCTGCTGCTGCTGTTGTTGCTGTTGCTGCTGCTGCTGTTGTTGCTGTTGCTGCTGCTGTTGCTGCTGCTGCAAAAGCTGAAGATGTAACTGCTCTTGCTGTTTCTTGTAAAACTCTTGTAGTTGTTGCTGAATAAACCATTTTGACTTTAATAAATAAAGGCAAAAGTTTCAAGTATTATAAATCTCCTAAACTCTTCTAGATTGGCATATGGTGGCGTAGCCATTAAGAATCACCTCATAACAAAAAATGTGATTTGAAGAGGCAGATCTACATACATTTTTTTCCAAGGCGGTTCTGAAATTTTCCAATGCAGATTCCAAAATATCCTAAACAGAAGGGTATAGAAAATCTGTATTCTAAAGGGAATGCAAGAGCCAAATTAACTCCTCAAATAACTATACCTAAGTTCCTCACACGTCCTATGTAACAAATCAGAAGCTGTACTCACCCACTTGCAAGAAACCTACAAGTCACTAAGGCCAAACCAAACTGTCTGTTTCTTACGGGAAAAAAGTAATTAATCTGTCAATCTGTTTAGCAGGATGCTGGATTCTCAACTGAAGGTGAATTGCCTGTAATGATCATGGCACTGCATATTAACGTGTTTAAACATACAGTGACTGAGCCATGACTATGACAAACAGACACATCATTTTCTGTATGACAATTAAGCATGAACCCAAAAATCCACCCTGTTACGCTGAGATACTGATCACTGACACTATCTTTATCATAAGAATAACAAGTTCATGGATTCTTCACTTAACTGCCAGATTTTGTGCTAAGGGAACAGCAACGTCCTTCTTTGTAGCCTTATCTGGGACAAATGTTTTGTGTAAAAAAACCAACCAAACAACAAAACCACAAACAACAAACCAAACCAACCAACCAAACAAACCCAAAAAAACCAAAAACTTTTTCCCATGATGACACAAGCTTTGAAGTTCAAATTTCATAACCGCATACCATTTATGTGACTAAAGGAAGCACTACAGTGTTGTGAATTTTAAAGCAACAATTATCTACAACTCTATTTACACTTCCTTTGGCAAGACTACAATTAAAATGTGCCTAAGCACTTGAAAATTTAAGTACCAATTTGCTCAGTATTTGTAATGCATCTGCCACTGCCACTGTCGCTGTTTTTAATATAATATTTAATGTTTAAAAATTGCAATTTCGCACTTCTGCAATTAAAACAAGAAATTTAAAGACTGAGAAGCTTCACATTTATTTTCTTTTTTTTTGGTGTAATGAGCAATGACATATTACAAAATAAGACCCATAAAGTCTGTCTGACACTTGTGCAAATGCCCTGTGCTAACAGTCCAAAGCAGGTAACCCACATTACCTGCTGCAACATAACTGCTTGCTGCTGCTGGAGAAGTGCTTGAAGCTGCTGCGGAGACAACACTTGCTGCTGGAGAATCTGCTGCATTTGCTGAGGGGTGATCACCTGGGGAGTCATCATGGCCACTGACACAGGCACCTGCACAAGATATCATCGTCAAACACATTTTAGTTTGCCTGCACCGCAGCTGTACGTCTTTTTTTATTTTGTAGCAAAGATGGACCATAATTTTTTTTACATAATATTTATCACTGCAAAGTTCCCGCTTCAGTCAGAATCTGTTATTTTAAGACCACATTACTGTGGCACGCTATTTCCAGAGGCATCAGATTCGATCAGACTCAAGCTGTATGTTTCACATCTCTCATGTATTCCTGCAAGAAATTTAAGCATTGGCTAGTACAAATGTGTATTTAAAAATAAATGATCACATGGCAGGGCTCTCAACACTTCATAATCAATCATCTTATCAAGTGTCATAATGTTACGAATGGAAAAATCTATTGAGACTGTTTTAAAAGATATGATTAAAACAGACAGCAAAATAAGTATCTTAAAGCAGTAAATGTTTTACACAATAAAGACACTTAGCCTAGAAAAATATTTGCGTAACACATCACTTCAGCATAAGAAAACTTTTCTTTCTCAGCAGTCTTATAAGGAAGTCTGATTTACACAGGGAAAAAAAAAGGTATAGACATATCGGAGCAAAGTGCAAGGGCCACCACCTCTGTCAGCCAGTCTCTGTGGAGAGAATTGTGTTCTCAGTCACACCTAACTGAAAACTAGAAGTCAGGAAATCTTGTCATAAGATTATTAGTTTCTCCACTAGAATTTAAAAACATATTTTTGTGTAGGTGCTCTTTTGGACTAAAATTTACTATCTCTTCATTATAGACTGAGATGAAGTGTGTACACATGCACAAACACCCACCTACACACACGCTTTCAGGATACCTGTGTGAGTGGGAAAGGCACAGCAAGGACGTGTGATTGAGTAAGAGAGAAAAGTCCTGTGGAAGAGCCTGAGGAATGTGTCGAGCAGCAGAGACACTGCGTGAACCCCCTGCTCGAGCTGAGCAGGGCACAGTCAAACAGCTGCCAGCAGGCCTAGTTTTCCACCCATGAAAAAGAAGCCACTCACTTGTCCAACTAAATTCACATGTTTTTTCTGTATAAAATAGCAAGTTGGCATATAAATACTGCTTTGCGAAATGTTTGTACAACATTCCAGTCTTCTGTAAATCAGCAAAAATAATATTATTATTAATAAAATAAATAATGAGAAAATCTTCAGAGGAAAAACTTTTCTAATATTTCTATTACTTCAGTCTATCCCAAAAGACTTTGTATAAATGTAACACTTAGAGGAAAGGAGAAATACAAGTCTGCTGAAGTTTACTTTTAGAAGAAATTACTTCATCTAATATTACACAGAATTCCACTTTTCACACAATTCATCACAGCATAAATTTAGTTCTTAAAATACTGACTAATTAAGAGCCTGAAAGTCAAAGCACCAACTATTACTGAAAAGTCTGATAGCTTTTTGCAAACAACAAATTAATTTTAAGACTAAAAATTCTAAAAATCTTACTTTAAAGTACAACTGGAAAAGGCAAACCAGACTTCCACTCAGACACTTGCAGGGTGATAACTTAATCTCAGCTATCACTGGACTCCTATAGTCAACAGAACAAGGAAATTTTATATGAGATTTTATATATCTACTGAGGAAAGTTTATATGATCTAGTTTAGGAATCTATTTTACCATGGGATTAGTCCCTTCCTGAATGTTCCTGCGTCTCTCCTTTGAGCGCAGACTCACTTTAAATAGACACCCAGCCTTCAGATGGTTAATGTTGGTTGCTACACTGTCACATCAACTAGTTTTGTAGTATTGGAAACACCACATCTCTATGCAGTAATGTTTTATTCTATGCTTACTAATATAATATGTATAACTTGGTGAAGGTATTGCAGGCTTTCTATTCTACTTTTCCACTTGCCTTTACATCCCCTCTGTCTTCCTGGCATGTGTATTTTCAAACACACAAGTAAAAATTCTGATCTAAATAGTGTGAAAAACAACTTAACTCTGTAAGTGGCACTGATGTATTCATGCTCCATGCTTCTGATTCTAGCCAGTATGATGCGCAGTAAGATTCGTGCTGCCGCAAGAGTCCTCTATTCCTCAGTCTGAAATACAGATTCTCCTTCACAAGGTACATTTCTGCCAGCTTTTGTAGTATCTGCTCTGAATCTCCCTGAATGTGTACTTGCTCTTATGTTTGGAGACACACCTGCTGTGTGGTCCTCCCTAAGAGCTTTTCTCTCTAAATCTGCTTTTCCCATATCTTTCAACAGTCACTTTCAACAGCATAAGCTAAAGTAGAGAACCTAATTCACCTGTTTTTCAGGATGATGGACAAAAGTATGAAAAATTAAGCCTGGCAGTCAAAATCATTAGTAAAAATACATATTTAGGTAGATAATATTGCCTTTAACAGAATCTTATGTGAGGATCCGTATGTGTTTATCATACCCTACATGTATCTTCTTTCCCATGGAAAAAGGACAAGGCATTTTGAAAATTGCTTGAATTTTAAATTAGCAAAATGTATTAAGCAAAGAGATTTCTCTAATTGTAATTAGGTAATATAAATTGGTACATTTCACAGCCTTCAATGATACACCAGACTGCACTTTATTTCTTACTAGCATACTGTTACTGTGCTATCTGGGTTGGAAGACTGTCAAAAACCTGCTATTTTATGGCCAATTATGTGCATTAGGTATATTTCTTTGGTTTAGTGTCTGCGTTTTTCAAGATTTCTGATCCGATTTTACAGAAACGTAGGAAAGAGGCAAACTCTGTTTTTCACATAAATCTCTCATATTTGAAGTCAGTTCAGGTAGAGGACAGTAGAGGGACCCAGTGAAAAGATACGATCAAGTGAATGATGTGGTTGCTGGAGTCGGCCACAAACTCCCAACAACTTCTCGATCAGACGTCTCATGAAAAACTGAAGAGACAAAGTGAAACATGATTTATGACTGTAACCCACTTCTTACAAGGCATCCTCAAGGAAATTCAACTCCCAACTCTGTCAGGAGAACGACCAGGTACAGCAACCCTACCAAACACAATGGGTTGGACAGCCTCTGAAGAGCACGTGCATTTGTCAGCTCCATGATGGACCCTGATGGACAGTTCATGTTTGGAAGAATTTCCTATGTTGCTGAGGCAGGCTGTCCCCTACTTATTTGGATTAGCTCACAAGTCCCACTAAGTACACAGCTTTGTAAATGGACAAACTTTTACCACATCTAG